>NC_058407.1:97493858-97569529 GCF_002201575.2 Neomonachus schauinslandi | reverse complement strand
AAAGAAAGAAAGAAAGAAAGAAAGAAAGAAAGAAAGAAAGAAAGAAAATGCCACAGACGCAATACTAGGAATACTTGATAGTGTCTATAACTCAGTCCTGGCCTTATAGAGCCATTAGTTTCAGGAAATCCTAGTCAGAAAGACAGCATGAGGCAGTAGAAGCCAAGTCCAGCTGCTGAGAAACACCTTCCAGCACATACCCTATTGAAAGTAGATCAGTATCATCTTCTTTCTACATAAAGGACAACTCATTATAGTGCCTTTTCCTGCTAAAGAACTTCTGCAACCATGATCTCAACTCCTTGAAACAGCCCTGCGAGACAGTGCACAAGAACAATTTTCCCACTTGACCCATCAAAGGTGAGACCTAGGAGTTGTGTTGCCAGCGAGACAAATGGGTATGTGTGGAGTCATGCACAGTCTCTCATGGAAGCCTCATATAACCAAGAAATTGATGAGGTTTAAAACATAGTTCTATTTCTCTAGTCAGTTTCATTCTGACCTTGACTTTAATAATTGTCTAGGCAGCTGAGTTAACTGGGTCACAAAAAGTGTTAAGAAGTTGGTAAGAATATACATTCTGGAGTTGGTATTAACAGCTGGATTCCCCACCAGAATTACTGTATAGCCAAAAAGCAGAAACCTTTAGAGAAGTTGTGCTTTTAGAACATTCTGCTTCCTGGTTAAATAGTAGTTCAATACTATTAAGTTCAAGTTACTGTATCATAGGAGGAAAAGCAATCCAAATGCAAAATTGAGGAAGAAGTTCTGGTTGAGAAAGATCTTAAGGTCATTTAACAAGTATGCACTGAACCACCATATTTTGCCAGGTGCTGGGGACATATGATAAATAAGACAGACATGATCACTAATGCCCTGATGGAACTTACAGTTTAGGGAAGGAGACATAGTTCAAACAGGTAAGCCCACAAATTATTAATGAGAGCTGTTAATAACCGTTATGGTAGAGAACAAGAAATAGTAAAGTATGATACTATAGTTTTCAAAGCCAACCTAATTCTGGGATACAGAAATAAAAATCAAGGCTTTGACGATTATCATCCATAATCCATCACATGAGCCTTGCCACACTCAGTCATGCTATGCTTCCCCTTGCATAAGATTCTGCAATGGGGCAAGGCCTCATGTTCCTTAAAAAAATAAAATTTAAAAAAAATTTAAAAAATAAATAAAAAATGGCATGTAGAAGCTTTAAGGCAATTCTTCCTTCACCACCTGCCCTAGACAGATCTTTATCAGAGCCCAGGCTTCATGACTATTCAAGAATTTGAAGTGAGGTCAAGAAGGACCTGGGAGAGGTTGAAAGATTGGAAAAAAGAGTAACAAAACTTAAGATAGTCCAAGAAGTTGAGAGTCAGTTGACTTGCTCTCTCAAAGTATGTGCCTTATATTAGAGGATAGTGGTTTCTCTTTTCCAACTGGACATGCACATATGACTGGAGTATCCTGGTCTCTGATGATGGGGGATCTGGGAAACTAAAACAACAGCATCAACAACACATCCACTTCTAAAATACAGTTCTGTTTCTAGGGGACCTTAGTTCAATTGGAAAGAAATACTACATCTTGAAGAATTAGGTTAAGATTTTAGAATAATCTTTATGTTTTGAATGTAGAGGGATCCACTTATTTGCAAACATAACATAAGTTTGAACTGTTAGGTGGGAAGGGCAGTGACAGGCTCACCTCACTGACTGCTGGCTCCAGGCCAGGCAACAATTGCATCATTCCAGGCAGGGAGATGATGTGATACCACCCTGCCACCTAACACACTGGAAAAACTTTCAAGCAAACAGTGGTTCTAGGAAGGTCTTCACCCCAAACTAGCTACTTGGAATGTCATGAAGGGAACCACAGGATAATTCTCTTGGCTTAAAGTTTTACCCAAAGTTAATGTTCAAGAGAGGGTAGCAATTATTACAGTAGGAGGAAGTACTTTATTAGATCCTGTTCAATAACAGCTGGTGGTGAGCAAAAGAGAAAGGACACATACCTAGGAAATGATAATGTGGGAGAGAAAGGAAAGAAAAAGCCTTGGTGGGCTACATGGAGGAGCAGATTTCCTGAGTGAAGGAGAGGACAGTGGTGTGCTGTTTTGAAGCATCTACTTATTTCCATGAATTTAAATACTCCCCCCTGCCAATGTGATATCAAGTGGCTCACAAAATTCCTAGAAATTAGCAATTGGCTCCTACTTGCTGCTTGGTAAGCATGGGCTCCGGCACACTGCTGAGCGCCTCCACAAGTGTGCAGAGAGGCATTAAAAGGGAGATACCAAGTCCCCAAATGTAGACCTGACCATAATGCTGGTCTGAAGCTCTCATAGATGGTGTTGAGATCCTCTGTTTTGAGGGCAGGAGGTATAGTTGGGCCTGGGTGGCCCAGATAAACATGGGTGGGACTGAAACTACAGGCAGATGAAAAGTTTGGTGGGCCCCTAATTAGAGTGAATCTCCCCATCGGCCTTTTGTAACCTCACGTAGAGAGGCAATCCCAGCAACAATAGCATTAAAGAAATTATAAAATGATTGCTGCTTATATACTGAAAACGTGCTTCTTAGCATGGGGACACCCATTCAAAGACAATGCCCTGGAATCACAGAGAGAAAGTGACAATGAGAAGAAGGGAGGGTGAGGCCAGCTGTTCCTCTCTGTGGAGGAGGCAGGACAGGCAAGGTTATTAAAAGCTCCATGACATACTTTGGCTTTGGCGGTGAGGTTATGTCTCAGCCTGTGGGATCACTCCCTTCAGAGCAGATTGGGAAGACGTCAATGCCAGCCTGGTTGAGTTATTCATGTCCATGGGGCCTAACCCTGCTGCATGTGTTCTCTCTTTGATAAGAGCCTGCCTTATGTCTCCAAGCTGGACTTTTCAGTTCCAGACATGGCAAAAGGAATGGTTCCTCAGAATCGAGGCAGAATTGCAAATGGGTGAAAGTGCAGTCGTTGCTCTCCTACCTCATTTTCAATAGATTGATTTATCCAGGAAACCTGCAATCGGCATCCTCCTATTGCCCAGCTGCCCAGGGCTGCACACTCTGGGCTGAAGTCACTGATTGTGTCTCACAGGAGCCTTTTGCTCTTCCACCCAACACCTTATTTCTTGCAGCCTCATACTTATTTCTTTCCTAATTTCTTTGATGAATAAAATCCCTGTGCACTATTTCACATTAAGAGGTTAATTACTTGTTTTGACTTAAGGAATCATTCCTGCCCAGAGATATTTGTAGTTTTATAAAGCTTTAACACTGAAGAAAGATTCTGGTATGATAGAACTTCTGTCTCTATGGTAGATAAATGACAAGATGTTTTGGGCAAGGTTTGTGGTGCTCCCACAAATGATACACTATGAGTGAACACATAATCCCCCATGTCAGTCCAGACATGATCTGCCTAACAAGGAATGCCATCCAGTCATTTACCAGTAGGTCCAAATAGGTGCATCAAGCATAGGCTATGCATGGGTATTTTAATGGGGATGAATCAAGGTCCCTAAAATGGCCCCAACTCTTCCATTGAGTCCAAAGACCAAGAATAGGGAGGGAGAGGGAGAGAGAGAGATGCAGGTGATATGCAGGACATTTAAGAGTATATGTGACTGGTAAATCCTTTTCTGTGGGAACAGCCAACTGGGCAGAATGGGAAGCAGGATTTGCCTGGGACATGAGCATCACATGCTGCTCAGACTTATGACTCGTCTTTGTCAGAGATTCTCTTACTTCATTTGGGGCTGAGACACACCCATGATACTACAATGTTCTCAGGACACACCTATCCCTCTTGACCAACACACACAGCCAGCCACAGATTCAGACCCATCACCTCCCCTTTGCCCCATTCAAGACAGAAACACCTGAGTAAGGCTGGCCAAGGGATGATGCTCCAGAATGCACTGAGTGATAATAATTATAAGACCTATCACTTATCAAGTGCTTACTCTGCCCAGCTGCTGTGCCAAAGGCATCATGTATATGTGATCTCATTTAATCATTGCGACCATCTCTTCAGTTTCGCATTATTACTATTTCCATTTTAAAAATGAAGAAACTGATGGGGTGCCTGGGTGGCTCAGCGGGTTAAGTATCCAACTCTTTTTTTTTTAGTATTATAATATGTTTTTTTTATTATATTATTTTAGTCACCATACAGTACATCATTAGTTTTTGATGTAGTGTTCCATGACTCATTGTTTGCATATAACACCCAGTGGTCATTGTACTATGTGCCCTCCTTAATACCCATCACTGGGCTAACCCATCCCCCCACCCCCCTCTCTGAAACCCTCAGTTTGTTTCTCAGAGTCCATAGTCTCTCATGGTTCATCTCCCCCTCTGATTTCCCCCACTACATTTTTCCCTTCCTTCTCCTAATTGTCCTCCATGCTATTCCTTATGTTCCACAAATAAGTGAAACCATATGATAATTGACTTTTTCTGCTTGACTTATTTCACTCAGCATAATCCCCTCCAGCTCCATCCATGTCAATGCAAATGGTGGGTATTCATCCTTTCTGATGGCTGAATAATATTCTATTGTATATATAAGTATCTGACTCTTGATTTTGGCTCAAGTCATGATCTCAGGATCCTGGCATCCAGCCCCATGTTGGGCTTTGCACTCAGCAGGGAGTCTGCTTGAGAATTCTCTCTTCTTCTCCCTCCGCCCCTTCCCCTGCTTGCTCTCTCTCTCTCTCTTTCTCTAAAATAAATAAATAAAATCTTTAAAAACAAAGAAACTGAGACTCAGATGAAATAACTTGCTCGAGGGCATACAGCTAATAAATGGCACAATCAGGGTAGAATCCAATGTAGTATGAATCTAAAAGAAGCCTGGTTTTTCCCTAAATTCTATTCCTTGGGAGCCAATTCTATCTCTCCATCTCAGCTGATCTGGGCCACACCAGTGCTCCCAGGCACAGGGTCTACATGGCCGTAGTGATCTGCAACCAGATATACAGTAGAGTCAAATAGGTTTCAAATCCAGAAGAGAAATGAAGAACATCAGATAATTTTCCTATGCTTTACCATAATATTCCAAATGTTTTCATAGCTAGAGGCAAATCATTTTAAATATGTGGCTGCCTTCCCACCTAAAAATTTGATTTGCAAAGGATGAAAGAAGACCATCAAGATAGATGTGATAGGGCAATCTAAATACTTCATAAAGAGCTCCAGTGGGGTTTGAAGTCTTTTGGGTGCTAATATTCTGTACACCAGCTGCCCTTTCCATTCCAGAATGGGCATGATAATGAAAGTGTCTCAACCAACTGTGGGAGAAACAGGGGCCCTTCCTTCCTATTTTAATGCAAATCTTTATTTGTTTCCGCGACTTCTTATTGAATGTACCTAATTTCTAGTCAAGGTTTGTTTGCTAGTGCTATGATTAGCTCCCCAGCAAGAGCAGAGTTGAGATGATTGTTGTAGCCCTAACAGGAGAAACAGAGAGCAGAGGGGCCTGTCTCCACCGCCTCTTCCACATGCCTGCAACCTGACTTCAACATTCAACAAAGCCTTGGGATGAAGAATTAAAAATTATAGAGGCAAGGGGTCCCAGAAGGCTAGAACCAGAAGTGATATCCAGATTCTACCTTGTCCATTTAATAAATGTTTATTTATTATAAGAACTTGAAATTCAACTTATTGCACTGAGTTCTGGGTGAATGCCAAAACATACTGGCATATATCCTTACTTAAGGGGTTGTTGAGAAGATAAAAAATTTTCAAATGAAATGATGTAGACATTGGAAATACCAATAACTGAAACACAAGGCACATTTGAGTGATGACTGTGTTAGGAGTTCAGAAGGATGTAGTGTTAGGTGCAGTTTTGTGGAAGAGCAGAGCCAGAGCAGCACCAAAGATGAGGGGTTGGCAAAGGCAGTCTTCAGCCAAGCTCATTTCCTCATGCCAACCATGCTAATTCTATTGTCACTTGGCTTACACTGCAACCGATCCCAATAACCACCCTCCCTACTTCCTCCCTTCCCTCTCTTCTTTCTCTTCTCTTCCTATCATGTGAGTTACTGAACCCTTTTCCATACATCCATACTTCATCTCAAGTCCAAACTTGTTCTTGAAGTCTTTCCCAACAATTCCAGACCATGTTGAATTTTCCACTTACTGATTTCTTATAATGCATAGATCCGTACCGCACCTTGGGAAAAATAATTATATGCTGCCTTGTATTGTTTTCTTATGGTTTTATTCTATGTCCCTAATGATCCTTTAAGCTTCTTATGGGCAGGTCTGTATATCGCATTTCTTGTGTATCCTGCACATTGTTAGATGCCTAACAGATGCTCAGGAATGTTGCTTGAATATCTCACCATCTAGGGTCACTGGTCATCTAGTCTCATTTGAAGTTCCACAGAGGCAGAATCTGCACAGACAGTTACAGACCATTCAGATATTTGATGATATGGGGAGTAGCTTTTGTGTCCTCCCAGAATTCCTTCTGTTTTCATTGAAGTAACTCCCCAGTATACATTTCATAAAACTTTTTATGTCCTTGCCAATAGTACTAGCCCTCTCATTTCTCTGCTAAAATCTTTGGATTCCCTTGCCCATTCTTTATGGCCCTGGGACAGCCTAAAACTTCAGCATTTTTTGTCAACCATTATTTAGTTTCAAATGATTGGTTAAACCTATGTTAGCCTCAGTTTCCACATTTGTTAAGATCATTAACATAATTATGGGTCTGTTCTTAGATTATTTATGATTTGCAGGCCTGTTTCAAGCAAAAAAAAAAAAACACACACACACACACACTATTGTAGCCTAAGCAAAAAATAAATGAAACAAACAAGCAAGTTAACAAAATAGAATTAGGGGTGCCTGGGTGGCTCAGTTGGTTAAGCGACTGCCTTCGGCTCAGGTCATGATCCCAGGGTCCTGGGATCGAGTCCCACATCGGGCTCCCGGCTCAGCAGGAAGCCTGCTTCTCCCTCTCCCACTCCCCCTGCTTGTGTTCCTGCTCTCGCTGTCTCTGTCTCTGTCAAATAAATAAAATCTTTAAAAAAAAAAAACAAAAAAAATAAAATTAATTATAAGAATAGGAGGATGTCCCATAGAGCTCAAGAACAAGAATGTGGCCAGAACTAAGTAGACAATCCAAAAATCATCCACTATATTTCTCTCTGTCTTCCACCCCTTTTCTTTCTTCACCTCCTTTCTTTTCTTCTACCTACTCCCCTTTCATCTCCCTCACTGAAGCCTTCTAGCTTGGCTCAAATGATCATTGTGTGACCCCTAACTCAGGATCTGAGGATGACATAAACAGGAAACACTTGTTCTGCAGGGGCCAGAAGCCTGGCTTGGATGAATAGAGTGTCTTTCTGTGTACATTCTTCCAGTGGCTGCAAGGTGAATCTGTAGACACCGATTTCTCAACAGAGAACCTTAAAGGTAGAACTGATATCTCTATTCTTATTTGTTCCCCTCATTGTCATCAGCACATCGTCAAAACATCTCAACCTTGATATGCATCTGCAGAGCAGGAAATGGGCTGAAATCATGGGACCTGATGGGAAAATAAAAAATCTAACACTTTAGTCCAAACAATAGAGGGCACAAGTAAAAGAGTTGAAGAAGATTGTGCTGAAGGATCTAATGTGAAAAGGAGTTCATGGGTTTCACAGATTATAATGTTTAGTTCCTTGTGAATATGGTTGCGACAAAACAGGTGCAAATTTATACTGATGGTAATAAATTTATACTAATACGATACTAATGTTCTGTCCAGAAGGAAGGTGAAGCCCACGCTACTCTGCTGACTTTTCAGGACTGGTTTTAGTACTTAAAGAACCTGGAAATTTGGAATGTGTTTAGAAAATAACCAGGAAAGTAGAGAACTTGAAACCAAGCTACATGAAGAGCTTTAGATGAAGTGGAGGGATCTAGCCTGGAGAAGCAAAGCTATAGGTGGTGTTAGATTTTGGTCTTCAAGCTTCTGCCATGTGCAAGGTATAGTGGGACCATGTAAAGGTCTCAGTTAAGACTTGCAAGATGGCAAACTCCAGTTTAATATATTGTAGACATTTTAGGACTAGCCAACTTATATAGAGATTGGCCAATCATTTTCAAAAACATCAAGGGGTATGGAGGTAGGATCTGGGGCAGAGGGTAGGGGATGGCTAGAATTTGAAATATACTGTGGTAGATTATTTCTAACAACTTCTATGATTATAAAATTCATTACTCCCATTATTATTATTCCCATTTTTATAGTTGAGGAAACTAAGTGGCCCAAAGTCATGCAGATGGTCAAGATGATGACCTGAAGAGTAGCCTCTTGATGCCAAGTGGTGTGCTCTGTACACATTTCCTAGCTGCTACTGACATAATAAATGCTGCTCCTCATTGGATTCCAGAATAGTCTCTTAATCCTTAAAGCACTTAGAAGACTAGAATCAGTGTGACTTCCAGTGGGGAGTCGGAGATCTAGATTCCCATTCTATAGCCTCCCCTTCCCCACATCATCCCATCCCTGGAGGAGATAATCAAAGAAAACTAACCTCACCCCAACCTGACGCTGGAGAATATCTAACCTGAACTTATGTCACCAGATTGTGCAAGAGGGATTCATGTAAGTTTCCTGTCAGGTTTGCAGATAGGCAGGTGGAGGTGAGAAGAGGAAGATTCAACAAAAACCTTAAATGGGGCTGGCTGTGCTGCCCCCGTCCAAAAGGCAGTAGAAGCTCCTGTTAACAATGGCCTCTGTTTGAGAAAACCACATATTTTTAAAAAACTACATAAATTTTGTTGGGAATGTATGAATTCACAGTAAAAAAAAAAATAAAGTTTTTGTTTTATGATAAATTCATTGTCTAGTTCCTTCAAATTGCCTGCTTTCCTCCTCTTGTGTTTTCTTTCTGCCTGTGAAGGTTTTTTTTAAATAGCAATTTTATTTAGATACAATTCATATACCATAAAATTCACCTTAAAGTGTACCATTTAGTGGTTTTTAGTATATTCCCAGAATCGTGCAGCCATCGCCACTATCCAGAACATTTTTATTATCTCAAAAAGAAACCCTTACCCATTAGCAGTCACTTCCCTTTCCCCCATTCTACTCAGCCCTAGGCCATCACTAGCCCACTGTCTCTGGATTTGCCTAATGTGGACATATAATTGTGGACAATTGGAATTATACAAAATATGGTCATTTGTGATGAACTTTCTTCACTTAGATTAATGTTTTCAAGATGCATCTACATTGTATCATGTGTTAGTTACTACTTCATTACATTTTATGACCAAATAATATTTCATTGTATGGATATATGACATTTTGTTTATCCATTCATCCATTTATGGGCATTTTAGTTGTTTTCATTTTGGGCTATTATGAATGCCAAATATCATGCAGCATTTATGATACTTTCAGCAATGTAGGAGGGTTCCAATTTCTCCACATCCTCGCCAATGCTTGTAGTTCTCTTTTTTTATTATAGCTATCCTAGTGGATATGAAGTGGTATCTCTCTGTGGTTGTAAATTACTGGCTAATGATGTTGAGCATCTTCTCATGTGTTATTGGCCATTTTTATATCTTCTTTGGAGAGATGTCTCTCTAATCAAATTCTTTGTCTTTTTTTTTTAATTGGGTTATTTATCTTTTATTCCCTGCAGTGCTTTTGAAATCAAACTCAGTTGAAAACAAGAATAGGTCTACTGTGACAATACCAGTCTCAGATTCAAACATGTCTGGCTCATAAAGAGGATGATTGTTGGGTAAACTGTAGCCTGGCCTGGAGATAGGGGAATAGACTGTAGGTGGCTTCTTAATTGCTTTTTCAGTCCAAGAAAACAATGAGACAAGATTTATTTGCCTTATGAGATAAGTAGCTGCTTAAGGGGATGGGACAGAATAAGTCCAAGAAGAAAAAAATCAAGGATAACAGTGGGTCCTTGAGTGATGTAATTCAGGACCCTGACTAGGGCCTCTGACATGGACCCAGTGTTTTAGACCAGCACCTTATGCTCCAAAGTCCTGCCTACAGGATGCAGACTTGAGGAATCAGTCCTCCATTCTAGGTGCATCTCTACAAGGCCTTAGTGAATGAGCCACATCACTTGTTCTTTATACCCCCCAGCATTTTTATCAATAAGATTACCTTTAGTGCCAAGGTTCTATAAGTAGAGGAAAGACTATTTTATCTCTCCTGGCTCTTAAAGCAGGACACCAGAGCAGCCTCAAAATTTTTTCTCTAGAACTCTTGAAGAAAGTCAAGGAATATCTCTTCCTGACATGGCTAATCTTCAGCTACTCCAAAAGATAACCTCTGCAGGTCAAGTTTTACACTCAGGATGTTTTGAATGTGCATGTCCTATACCAGTCACCAGGAAAGCCTTATCTCTGCCCCCAGGCAAGTTTCCACACTAAATCAATTGCATATTTTAAAGTTTTCAATGTGTAAGTACATTCTATTTCCTATTATACACTGACCAACATGGAGCAATGGATGCCAGAATGGAAAAAGGGAAAAGGTTGGGTAAACCAGAAAAATAATTTGGCAGCAGTAAAAGTTCCCTGAGACAAAGACAGTCATTTCCTTAGTCAGTGTTGTAGGTACAGGGGGAGAAAGAAATCCATGGTATGCAAATGACTTCTGGTCAAGTCTGTATACTCCTCCCAAGTCCAAATTCTATCCTGGTGAGCATTCACTGGCTATTCATGTTTGAAGTGAAATTACTATGGGAAATTTTTCTTTGTGGTTTTGCTTGCAATTAAAACATTAGAGAAAGGGATAGAATCCAGGTCTCAGGCTCCCAGGCAGCTGGGCTGAAGCTGCCTTTATACATGGGGTCAGATGTTTGTTACAAGGATAGCTTTAGAGCTGAAAAGGAAGGAGAAAGATTTCCTGGAGCCCCAAGTCAAGATGTGCCTCAATATCATAAAAGGCTATGCCCACTGCTGCTCAGGTTGGGAGCTGGAAAGGAATCTGTTCAGTTTCTGGATTATGTCAAAGGTCAAAAAGAGGATGAGGTCAGATCCTCAGATATGTATGCACTCAGACTTAGTGAATAATGGGTTGGGTAACAAATATAGAAGGTTATAAATTGCCAATGGAATTCCAGTGACAGTTAGTCAAATCAATACCTCATTTTAAAGATAAAGATTCTTTGGTCCCAAAATAAACCATTTAGAAAATCTTGCATTTTGACTGCTCCCAGAGAGGACTGGTAAAATTCATCCTTTGAGTTAGTAGGACTTGGGGGGGGGAGAAGCAAGATTGGGGGAGTTTCTTAATGACCAGAAGATTGGAATGACAAAGTGGGTGGTGGTAGAAGCTCCCAGTCCAGCCACAGACTAGCTGTGTGACTTCTTCTGTTTTCTGATCTTTAAATGAAGGTAGAATTGAATGGTTTCAAAGATCCCTTTCAGGAGTGCAATTCTAAGATAACTTTATGAATCTGCTCTACAAGATTACTTCTTCCCACCTCCCACCCCCCACTTCTGGGTTCAGAGGAAGGAAAATGTAAATGGCCATGAGAAGGATTCAAGTTAAACCAAAGGAAGAACTTTCTAACCTTTGGGGTCATGAATGACAGAGGTAGGGCTCTGAGAAGAGCTATAGAATCTATTTCCCTGATATTTAGAAGAATAGAATCTACCCACCCAAGGTGGAATACATTTGAGGAGGCTGGAGGCTGAAAGTGCCAGGTGCAGAGATGGCTTTCATCATGTCAAACACTTTCCTCCCTGGTTCAGCCCTCCACATGGCTTTTTCTGCCTTCAGTTGTCTCTTTCCTTTCAACCAACCCATATCAACCTCTTGATGTCTTCCTTCTATTCTGTCACTTTTTTTTTTTTTGCTAACTATACTTGCTCTCCCTTACAGTGTAATATCTAATTCCTCTTTCTGACTTCCAACTCTCCATAATGTGCCTTTACTACTTATGAACTTCTATTCTTGCAAATACCTTTTACTAGAACTTAGTCTATCCTATAAATACTCCTAGGAATCTAAGTCCTAGACCATTCCCATTGCCATGTCTGTGCTAATTTTTGTACACATTCTGAATGTGTTTAAACTCTACCAATCCCATTTATCCCTCAAGGTTCAGTGGAATTCCTGAAACCTTCTCTGACCCATCCATCTCTTCCTGAACTCTTTGACCCTCTTACACACACAGAGTTCATCACATTTAATCTCTGAAGATATGTGCACTTGATATAGACTTTTCCCTCATCTCTACAACTGTATTGAAACCTAGTGTTAGGCAGAAGGTAGCTCTTAATAAAAACTTGATGTATTTAAGTACACTTGGGCCTTGACTTTTCTGTGATGTTCCTGGAATAGGTTGTCATAGAAGTTGCCTGGAAGATGGGCGCTCTGTATATACCTTCCCATGTAATGTCTGGATTGCTAATTACACCTTTGGATGACTCCACCAGGAAAGGATCATTTGCCAGTGTTTTGATTGTTTGATAGGAGGATCCTAGCATGATGGAGTTTTTTATATACGTGGGGTAAGATGTTTGTTACAAGTAGATCCATGCTAGGAAAAAAACGTGGGTATGGCTTGGGTTCAGATGGTCAGAGCTTATTGAAAGCCATTCTGGGAGGCAGGGAAGATGGCAGAGGTGCAGGAGACTTAAATTTTGTCTGGTCCCAGGAATTCAGCTGGATAGGGATCAAACCACTCTGAACACCTACAAATTCAACAGAAGATTGAGGAAAAGAACAGCAGCAACTCTCTGAGCAGAAAAACGATCACTTTCTGGAAGGTAGGATATGCAGAGAAGTTAATCCGGGGCAATATTTGGGAAGATAGACGGTGGGGGAGGGGGCCTCCCCGTCAGCTGCTTCTGGCAAGTGATAGAGCAGCGGAGCACAAAATTGGAAATTTTAGAAGTTGGCTCTGCTGAGGGACGTTGCTCCAGTGGCTAAGCAGAGGGTGGAACCCTAGATGGGACAGTGTGGTCTCAGGACCCTTGGGGTCACATGGAGACCAGGGATGCCTGAGTGTGGCAGAGCTCCCAGGTATCAGAGTGGGGAAGCTGGCTCCAGAAACGGAGCCAAGGAGTGGGCTCTCAGCTCGGGGTTACTATAAACCATGATCCGCAGCACAGTTGGGCCACTGTTCCTCCAGCAGGGACCCAACAAGTGGCAGATCTGGGGAGACTCCCCTTCCTCCCCCAGGAGCAGCAGTGTGGGAGCGAACCACAGGGATCTGCTGGGTTTGGAGACTCCACATGGGGTCGTGTGCCAGAGATAGAAACTCTCGGTCACAGACCGGGTGAGCACGGATGTCAGAACTAGAGTTCAGAATGACGATTTTAAAGATACTAGCTGGGCTTGAAAAAAGCATGGAAGTTATGAGAGAAACCCTTTCTGGAGAAATAAAAGAACTAAAATCTAACCAAGTCGAAATCAAAAAGGCTATTAATGAGGTGCAATCAAAAATGGAGGCTCTAACTGCTAAGATAAATGAGGCAGAAGAGAGAATTAGTGAAATAGAAGACCAAATGATGGAAAATAAAGAAGCTGAGAAAAAGAGAGATAAACAACAACTGGATCACGAGGGCAGAATTTGAGAGATAAGCGATACCATAAGACAAAACAATATTAGAATAATTGGGATCCCAGAAGAAGAAGAAAGAGAGAGAGGGGTAGAAGGTATATTGGAGCAAATTATAGCAGAGAACCTCCCTAATTTGGGGAAGGAAAATCCAGGAGGCACAGAGAACCCCTCTCAAAATCAATAAAAATAGGTCAACACCCCAACATCTAATAGTAAAACTTACGAGTCTCAGAGACAAAGAGAAAATCCTGAAAGCAGCTCAGGAGAAGAGATCTGTAACCTACAATGGTAGAAACATTACATTGGCAACAGACCTATCTGCAGAGAGCTGGCAGGCCAGAAAGGACTGGCAGGATATATTCAGAGCATTAAATGAGAAAAATATGCAGCCAAGAATACTATATCCAGCTAGGCTGTCATTGAAAATAGAACGAGAGATAAAAAGCTTCCAGGACAAACAAAAGCTAAAGGAATTTGCAAACACAAAACCAGCCCTACAAGAAATATTGAAAGGGGTCCTCTAAGCAAAGAGAGCCTAAAAGCAACACAGACCAGAAAGGAACACAGACAATATACGGTAACAGTCACCTTACAGGCAATACAATGGCACTAAATTCCTATCTTTCAATAGTTACCCTGAATGTAAATGGGCTAAATGCCCCAATCAGAAGACACAAGCTATCAGACTGGATAAAAAAACAAGACCCATCAATATGCTGTCTGCAAGAGACTCATTTTATACCCAAAGACACCCCCAGATTGAAAGTGAAGGGGTGGAAAACCATTTACCATGCTAATGGACACCAAAAGAAAGCTGGGGTGGCAATCCTTAAATCAGACAAATTAGATTTTAAACCAAAGACTGTAATAAGAGATGAGGAAGGACACTATATCCTACTTAAAGGGTTTATCCAACAAGAAGATCTAACAATTGTAAATATCTATGCCCCTAACATGGGAGCAGCCAGTTATATAAGCCAAATAATAACAAAAGCAAAGAAACACATCGACAACAATACAATAATAGTGGGTGACTTTAACACCCCCCTCACTGAAGTGGACAGATCATCTAAGCAAAAGATCAACAAGGAAATAAAGACTTTAAATTACACACTAGACCAAATGGACTTCACAAATATATACAGAACATTCCATCCCAAAGCAACAGAATACACATTCTTCTCAAGTGCCCATGGAACATTCTCCAGAATAGATCACATCCTAGGTCACAAATCAGGTCTCAACTGGTACCAAAAGATTGGGATCATTCCCTGCATATTTTCAGACCACAATGCTTTGAAACTAAAACTCAATCACAAGAGGAACGTTGGAAAACTGAAAAACATGGAGGCTAAAGAGCATCCTACTAAAGAATGAATGGGTCAACCAGGAAATTAAAGAAGAAATAAAAAATAATTGGAAACAAATGAAAATGCAAACACAACTATTCAAAATCTTTGGGATGCAGCAACGGCAGTCCTAAGAGGAAAGTAATTGGCAATACGAGCCTTTCTCAAGAAACAAGAAAGGCCTCAAAGACACAACCTAACCCTACACCTAAAGGAGCTGGAGAAAGAACAGCAAATAAAGCCTAAACTCAGCAGAAGAAGAGAAATAATAAAGATCAGAGCAGAAATCAATGAACTTGAAACCAAAAGAATAGTAGAACAGATCAATGAAACTAAGAGCTGATTCTTTGAAAGAATTAACAAGATTGATAAACCCCTGGCCAGACTTATCAAAAAGAGAAGAGAAATGACCCAAATCAACAAAATCATGCATGAAAGAGGAGAGATCACAACCAACACCAAAGAAATACAAACAATTATAAGAACATATTATGAGCGACTCTATGCCAGCAAATTAGATAATCTGGAAGCAATGGATGCATTCCTAGAGATATATCAACTACCAAAACTGAACCACGAAGGAATAGAAAACCTGAACAGACCCATAACCACTAAGGAAATTGAAGCAGTCATCAAAAATCTCCCAACAAACACAGCCCAGGGCCAGATGGCTTCCCAGGGGAATTCTACTAAACATTTAAAGATGACCTATTCTTCTGAAACTGTTCCAAAAAATAGAAATGGAAGGAAAACTTCCAAACTCGTTTTATGAGGCCACCATTACCTTGATCCCCAAACCAGACAAACATGCCATCAAAAAGGAGAATTACAGACCAATATCCTTGATGAACATGGATGCAAAAATTCTCACCAAAATACTAGCCAATAGGACCCAACAGTACATTAAAAGAATTATTCACCACGACCAAGTGGGATTTATCCCTGGGCTGCAAGGTTGGTTCAACATCCACAAATCAATGTGATACAATACATTAATAAAAGAAAGAACAAGAACCATATGATCCTCTCAATAGATGCAGAAAAAGCTTTTGACAAAGTACATCATTCTTTCTTGATCAAAACTCTTCAGAGTATAGGGATAGAGGGTACATACCTCAATATCATAAAAGCCATCTATGAAAAACCCACAGTGAATATCATTCTTAATGGGGAAAAATTGAGAGCTTTCCTCCCAAGGTCAGGAACATGGCAGGGATGTCCACTATCACCACTGCTATTCAACATATTATTAGAAGTCCTAGCCACAGCAATCAGACAACAAAAAGAAATCAAAGGCATCCAAATCGGCAAAGAAGAAGTCAAACTCTCACTCTTTGCAGATGATATGATACTTTATGTAGAAAACCCAAAAGACTCCACCCAAAACTACTAGAATTCATACAGGAATTCAGTAAAGTGACAGGGTATAAAAGTAATGCACAGAAATCAGTGGCATTCCTATACACCAACAGCAAGACAGAAGAAAGAGAAATTAAGGAGTCAATCCCATTTACAATTGCACCCAAAACCATAAGATACCCAGGAATAAATCTAACCAAAGAGGCAAAGAATCTGTACTCAGAAAACTATAAAATACTCATAAAAGAAATTGAGGAAGACACAAAGAAATGGAAGACATTCCATGCTCATGGATTGGAAGAACAAATATTGTGAAGATGTCAATGCTACCTAGAGCAATCTACACATTCAAAGCAATCCCCATCAAAATACCATCCACTTTTTTCAAAGAAATGGAGCAAATAATCCAAAAATTTGTATGGAACCAGAAAAGACCCCGAATAGCCAGAGGAATGTTGAAAAAGCAAAGCAAAGCTGGCGGCATCACAATTCCGGACTTCAAGCTCTATTACAAAGCTGTATTCATCAAGACAGTATGGTACTGGCACAAAAACAGACACATCGATCAATGGAACAGAATAGACAGCCCAGAAATGGACTGTCAACTCTATGGTCAACTAATCTTCAACAAAGCAGGAAAGAATGTCCAATGGAAAAAAGACAGTCTCTTCAACAAATGGTGCTGGGAAAATTGGACAGCCACATGCAGAAGAATGAAACTGGACCATTTCCTTATACCACACACACAAATAGACTCCAAATGGTTGAGAGACCTAAATGTGAGACAGGAGTCCATCAAAATCCAAAAGGAGAACACAGGCAGCAACCTCTTCGACCTTAGCCTCAGCAAGTTCTTCCTAGAAACATCACCAAAGGCAAGGAAAGCAAGGGCAAAAATGAACTATTGGGACCTCATCAAGATAAAAAGCTTTTGCCCAGCAAAAGAAACAGTCAACAAAACCAAAAGACAACCAACAGAATGGGAGAAGATATTTGCAAATGACATATCAGATAAAGGGCTAGTATCCAAAATCTATAAAGAACTTCTTAAACTCAACACCCAAAGAACAAATGATCCAATCAAGAATTGGGCAGAAGACATGAACAGACATTTTTCCAAAGAAGACATCCAAATGGCCAACAGACACATGAAAAAGTGCTCAGCATCACTCGGCATCAGGGAAATCCAAATCAAAACCTCAATGAGATACCACCTCACACCAGTCAGAATGGCTAAAATTAACAAGTCAGGAAATGACAGATGTTGGCGGGGATGCGGAGAAAGGGGAACCCTCCTACACTGTTGGTGGGAATGCAAGCTGGTGCAGCCACTCTGGAAAACAGTATGGAGGTTCTTCAAAAAGTTGAAAATAGAGCTACCATACGACCCAGCAATTGCACTACTGGGTATTTACCCCAAAGATACAAATGTAGGGATCTGAATGGGTATGTGCACCCTGATGTTTATAGCAGCGATGTCCACAATAGCCAAATTGTGGGAAGAGCCAAGATGTCCATCAACATATGAATGGATAAAGAAGATGTGGTATATATACACAATGGAATATTATGCAGCCATCAAAAAAATGAAATCTTGCCATTTGCAATGACGTGGATGGAATGGGAGGGTATTATGCTGAGTGAAATAAGTCAATCAGAGAAAGACATGTATCATATGACCTCACTTATATGAGGAATTCTAAATCTCAGGAAACAAACTGAGGGTTGCTGGAGTGGTGGGGGGTGGGAGGGATGGGGTGGCTGAGTGATAGACATTGGGGAGGGTATGTGCTATGGTGAGCATTGTGAACTGTGCAAGACTGTTGAATCACAGGTGTGTCCCTCTGAAACAAATAATGCAATATATGTTAAGGAAAAAAAAAAAGAAGAAGAAGATAGCAGGAGGGGAAGAATGAAGGGGGGGAAATCGGAGGGGGAGATGAACCATGAGAGACGATGGACTCTGAAAAACAAACTGAGGGTTCTAGAGGGGAGGGGCATGGGAGGATGGGTTAGCCTGGTGATGAGTATTAAAGAGGGCACGTTCTGCATGGAGCACTGGGTGTTGTGCACAAACAATGAATCATGGAACACTACATCAAAAACCAATGATGTAATGTATGGTGATTAACATAACAATAAACATTTTAAAAAAAGAAATTAAGGTTTATCATAAGTATGTATATATAGGAAAAAATAGCATATACGTGTGTGTATATATATGTATATACACATACACTGTTATATATGTATATATATGGGGTTTGGTACTATCCACCGTTTTAGGCATCCACTGGGGTTCTTGGAACATATCCTCCATAGATAAGGTGGACTGCTAATGTCATATAGGTCATGATATGTTCCTACAGACCCTTCACATGCAGGCTTTCAAACATGGTATTATTCCATCAGTTCCCACAACTATGAAACTATCAGGGATAGCCACAGGAAAAAGGTCTTTCCCCCATGCCCATTTAGCCCAAGTTACCTAAGCCCTGCTCTTTCATTTGTTGGTTCTAATTAAGTTTTCTTCTTTGGTAGAAATTTTTCTTTGTTAAAGAAAAACATTCCAGAGCTCCCCCATATCTTTGCTGCCCCAGGCTCATGAAAAGCTAAATCCAGTCTTGGTTCTCCAAAGAGAAAAAATCCCAGCCTGCCCCCAAAGAAGTTGCTGTCATAATTATATCTCCTTTTGGAAGTAATTTGATTTAATCTCATTAAAGCTAGATTGCACCATTTCCTTGGCCAAAGTTGATTCCAAATTGGCTTTGCTACTTCCCTCTTGGTCCATAGATTCCTCTCTTTTTTTGGTGGCTGTTTGCAAGGAAAATATCAGGCCTTTCCAAAGGAATGTCCAATGGAATGCCACACGGTGGCACTGATACCTTCTGCTAGAAAAGCAGGGTGCTGGAGTGAGCTCCAGCGATAGTTATTGGGGAGGGTATGTGCTATGGTGAGCACTGTGAATTGTGCAAGACTGTTGAATCACAGATCTGTACCTCTGAAACAAATAATACATTATATATTTAAAAAAAAAGAAGAAGATAGCAGGAGGGGAAGAAAGAAGAGGGGGAAATAGGAGGGGGAGATGAACCATGAGAGATGATGGACTCTGAAAAACAAACTGAGGATTCTAGAGGGGAGGAGGGTGGGAGGATGGTTAGCCTGGTGATGGGTATTAAAGAGGGCACGTTCTGCATGGAGCACTGGGTGTTATATGCAAATAATGAATCATGGAACACTACATCAAAAACTAATGATGTGATGTATGATGATTAACATAACATAATAATTTTTAAAAAAAGAGGAAAAAAATAAAAATAAATTAAAAAAAAAAGAAAGAAAGCCATTCGGGGCCATAAATTAGCTGCAACTTCCTGTTTCAAAAAGAAAACTGTAGTCCAAGGCATGGGTCCATTTTATATTATAGAACGTTTAAATCTACCTTCACTCAAATGGGAGTGCCAACAATGTAGAATTAAAGAGCACTAGTCTGAGCAACAAAAGGGTCTGGATTCTGGTTAGCTCTGCTACTATTTCATGAACTTGTTAGGGTGATCTAGGCAAAACCACAGTACCTCTCAGAGTCTCAATTTCTGCACATGTAAATAAGAGATTTGCATGAGATGGTTGCTAATGTCCTATAAGCTTTGACATGATACAGATCTATGAAATAAGTTGTTTGAATCTGCTCTCCATTCTTTGAGAAGGGATGTAGGGAAGAGATATGTATCATGCCATAAGAGTAAAGATAAAGTTAGTCTCAAGTCTCATCCATCCATCCATCCATTCACCCAACAAATATTTATTGAATACCTACAGTGTGCCAAGCTCTGTTCTAGGCACTAGGGATTCAGTGGACAACAAAGTCTTTATCATGCAGCTTATATTTTAGTGATGAGACCTACAATGAATAAATAAAGTAACATATACATATGTCCTCTAAACACACACCACTGCATATGGCCACATGGGCTACGTACTACACATCCCTAGGCAGAGCCTTCATCTAGACTATAATAGTTCTGGGGGATGATGAGTGCTGTGAAGAGAAGAAAGTGTTTGGGGGGATAGACAATGATGGAAGGTGCTGTTTAAGATGTAGTCTTGAAATAATTTTCTGCTGAAGTTTTATTTAAACAGTCTTAAATGAAGTAAGAAAATATACTGCACACATAATCTGGAGAAAGAGCGACTGAGAAGTGAAAATACTGTATTAAGGTCCCGAAGTCAGATTGGGCTTGGTCTGTTTGAGCAAGATACTGTAATCTTACAACTGTCTCCTGGACAACAATGACACCATCAGCCAGTTAGCAAAAAAATGAACTAGACCTTTTAGCCTCTGGCCTCTGCCACTTCCCTTGGTTACCTTCTCACATGGCCACCTAGTTCTTGTTTGCTCTTTCATTTATTTACTCAAAAAATATTTACTAAGCAATAATTATAGTGCTAGGCACCGTGGAGCTATCCCTGATAGCTGATAATTTCACTCTCTCCTAGTGTTCCATAACAATTCCATTCTTTTCTTAAGATTGGAGAATGGAGAGGATGCTAGAAAAATAAAACCAAAAACAAACTGGAGTATCTACCTTAAGAAGTTTATTTGTCAAGTGACCTCAGCCTTTCAACTTGAAGAACATCTCTAGATGAGGTGTTACACCAGTTTTTATCTTTAGTTTTACAACAGAAAACTTGTGCTTTCCATTTTATAAAAGGTTGCATTCACTCTCCACTTCACAGAATCCAAGGATAAGGATGGTGAGGCAGTTTCAAATGGGGAAAATCTCT
Organism: Neomonachus schauinslandi; assembly: GCF_002201575.2. Classification (NCBI taxonomy): domain Eukaryota; kingdom Metazoa; phylum Chordata; class Mammalia; order Carnivora; family Phocidae; genus Neomonachus; species Neomonachus schauinslandi. Next base: position 97,548,484 of record NC_058407.1, on the reverse strand, counting down.
ATCATCACAAAGTCAACACATGGATACTAGATGCAATGATGGGAGAGGGAGAGGCAATGATGAGTAGGGTAAGGCCCATTTATTTTTTGAGTAAATAAATGAAAGAGCAAACAAGAACTAGGAAGATAAGGCATGTACAAAGTTATCTGCAGCAAAATTAGAACATGGAAAATGCTGAATGACTGGGGTCACAAAACATACTGAAGGGATTGAGAGGAAGGTAATCACTGTGGCATGAGGTGATTGGAAAAATATTCAGAAAAGCTGGGGCTTGAGGATGGGCAGGATTTTTCCAAATAGAGTCAAGAAGATGAAAAGATGGAAATAAGACACACAGATTGGAAAACCCATGACAAGTTCAAGGGACTAGATTGGAAATAGGGAGTCCCATAGCAAGAAAGGATTGGGAAAATGCATTGGGGCATGAATTCAGATTTAAGACATTGAGATGTTTCCATTAGGCCTGGGAAAATTCTATGCACCATATCTAGAGGTTTATCTCAAGAAAAGGTGGGGCACCACCTTCCACTCCCTCAATGCCAACCCCATGAGGCCCCATTCAAGGACTTTTCTGTCAGCCTCTCCTATGATAACAATAGCAACAATAATACATCATAATTGCATTGTCCTTTGCAAATTACAAAGTGTTATATTTGGAATTTCACAAAGGTAAGGGCCACATCTTTTTCCATTCAACTCCTTGAGCCTGACATGGTGCTTACCACATGGAAGACAGTCAGTAAATTCTTAGTCAATTAATGAAAAAATAGAAGAATCAGTTGCATTATCTAATTTGAGCCTCATAATAACCCTCTGGGGCAGGGAGACCAAATATTCTTATCCTGATTTCACAGATGAGAGAAATAAAATCCAGAGTAAGTATGTGGTTTGTCCAAGTTGTCTTACATACTGTATTACAGACTTTGTATTAAAAATTGCATGGACCTAGGAACTAGGAGACAGAACTAGTGAACTAGGAACTTAGCTTTGTCATTTAACTTCTCTGGACCTTAGTTTCTTCTTGCATGTTAGACATGGAATTAAAAGTAATTGATTCCAAAATACAAGATAAAAGATTCCAGGATACACAAGCACACACGCACACACACACACATTTATTTATTCACACTTTAATGTCTTTGAACTTGGGATATGTCCTGTAATCAAAGGTGGGCCATCTATTAATTTGCTGCATTTTTCTTTCTTGGATTCTGTATGGCATGGTAACCTCTGTCCTGTCTGCCTGCTGGAATGTGAATGTGAAAGTGCTTTGAAAACTGTACAAAAAAGTGCTATATGAATAAGCAATAACTAATAAAACAGAGGTTGCCACTGGATTCCCTCAATCTGTAGTCCCATACATCTTAACCATTGTGGAGAAGCTAGCTGCCATGTGGGTTCTACACAGAGTCCCTGAGCAGACTCTGCAAGAGAGCAGATTAAGTGGCATTAACCCGACAAGCAAATGCTAGCATATCTGAGACACCTGGTACAAATCTTCGCTATTGATTAAAGGAATTAGTGGTCTGAGAATCTATGAATAGACAAAAAGAAAGGAAATGCAATCCTTTTCCACAAGCCCAAACACAGACCAGGCATTCACTGATTTCTCTGTTCTCTGTTTGTGCATACCTGTGGTTCTATTGGGCTGAATTCCCAGAAGGAGCTCCTTTAACACAGGGACCCTGCTCTCATAGAAGACCCCCTCCCCAACACAACCTCCTCCCCCATGCCACTCCCCATCCTCCTTTGTCTGCAAAAGCCACTGACCAGGTGGGCAATGCCCAAGGGACTGATAAGAGGGCTGGCCATGTCTGCTCTGAGTCTGCTGTAGGCATACAGCAATCTAGAGCCACTGAATCTTTTAAATGTTTGCATTTGCCTCCATACACACATTTGTGAAAAACAAAGAAAATAGAAATGTTGGCCTTTGAGGAGGGGATGGGGAAAGATGAAATGAGTAGCAGAACTGAGATGAGGGTGAGTTAAGTGAGGTACCTTGGGAGCAAAATTTAAGGAGGAACATACTCTCACTGTAAAGCCTATACGTAGCCTTCTAATATTCCAAATGTCACTCATCCCTTCTAAATCTTAGATCAAATCCCTGAATTCCAATACCTCCAGCTGATGATCAGTTTCATGTTGAATTATAAAACTTTTGTAGCACTTAATTTACAAATTTCTTTCACACATATTTTGTCTTTTGTTCTTTCTTACAACTTGGGAATTTAGTTTTTGTTTTTATTTTCATTACCCATATTGGTGTGTTAAGGTTTATTTTTTTTCTTTTTCACTTTTTTTTATTATGTTATGTTAATGACCATACATTAGATCAAAAACTAATGATATAAGGTGTGTTAAGGTTTAAAATGAAGACAATGCTTTTGTTTTATAACCTGTCTCTTAGAATAATAGCAATAATTGTGCAAAGTGCTAAACAGGAATTGCATGTCTCTATCGTGTGGACTATTGGTTTAAGAAGACATGCTTAAGTTGGACCTTCAGTGTTCAGAAAAGTTTAAGTGGAAAATAAAATTTCCCACTATGTGAAAGGAAAACAAAGATGACAGTTGTATCAGAGATAGTCAGATGGAAAAAAATGAGGACACTGGTTTGAAAAGGTTTGAATTTAATGGGACAGTCAGTTGCAAGCATCTATAGATCTACATGGGAAAATAACAAAATTAATCTTAATCTTTTGCAATTAAGAGGAGATGAGTTTAGGTAACACATCTGGAATGGTAGTTTAAGGACCTCTAAAATATGCAGCCCTCTTACAGACCTACCAGAGATTGTTTGTCAAAAATAAAAATAAAAATCAGTCAGCTATTTAACATGACAGCTGCTTGAGATGGCAATGCAGGTAAGACAAACAAGAGGTTTAGAAAAAAAAAAAAGCTTAAAGGGAAAATCTGGGGAATACAATGTCCATAGCGGACATTGAAAAGCTCTGACATATTCCTGGGAATTTAGAAACTTGCACACATATGCAGGGCTGTGCACATGCCTGAGAAGGCCCTAATTTCTCACTTCTGGCTGTTGTTGAGCCTCTGCAAAAGCAAGAAATGAAAGCTAAGGCAGAGTTATAAACAACCAGAGCCCATAATCCATACCTAGCACAAAAATGAAAGCTGAGAGACTTATTGATTAAGTCATTTAAAGATATCTTTGTCCCAGGCACCTGGCTGGCTGAGTCAGTAGCTCATGTGACTCTTTATCTCAGGGTCATGAGTCCAAAGCCCCACATTGGGCTAGAACTTACTTTAAAAAAAAATAAAAATAGGGGTGCCTGGGTAGCTCAGTTGGTTAAGCATCCAACTCTTGATTTTGGCTCAGATTGTAATCTCAGGGTTGTGAGATTGAGCCCTATGTCAGGTTCTATGCTGGGCATGGAGCCTGCTTAATATTCTCTCCCTCTCTCTCCCTCTGCCTGCCCCCTTTCTAAAAATAAATAAATAAATATTTTAAAAATAAATAAAAATAAATTGAATGAATTGCTAATATAGTCAATATGAATGAATCTCAAAAACTTCAGTAGAGCATGTGACTCGATCTCAGGGTTGTAAGTTTGAGCCTCACATTGGGTGTAGAGATTACTTAAAAGTTAAATTTTTTTTAATTTAAAAAATATATCTTTGTCTAATTACTAGATGACCACTAAGCTAAATGGTAGAGACTTCAGTGACCACACACAACAAAGACAAATGCACCCCGATGTTCATAGCAACAATGTCCACAATAGCCAAACTGTGAAAGGAGCTGAGATGTCCTTCAACAGATGAATAGATAAAGAAGATGTGGTTCATATATACAATGGACTATTACTCAGCCATCAGAAAAGATGAATATCTACCATTTACATCGACATGGATGGAACTGGAGGGTATTCTGCTAAGTAAGAGAAGTTAATCAGAGAAAGATAGTTATCATATGGTTTCACTCATATGTGGAACATAAGGAATAGCACAGAGGACCACAGGGGAAGGGAGGGAAACTTAAGGGGAAGAAATAAGAGAGGGAGACAAACCATATGAGACTCTTGACTCTGGGAAGCAAACTGAGTGTTGCGGACAGGGAGGTGGGTGGGAGGATGGGGTAACTTGGTGATGGGCAATAAGGAGGGCATGTGATATGATGAGCACTGGGTGTTATATGCAACCAATTAGTCATTGAACATTATATCAAAAATTATTGATGTACTATATGTGGGCTAATTGAATTTAAATAAAAAAAGAAAAAAATACAAACTTTATAGAAACACACAATTAAAACAACAAACAATAAGAAAAACAAACTTCAGACAGAAGAGGAATCTGATTTCAAGAGTTACTACATTATATTATTTTTAAATGTCTAGTTTTCAACAAAAATTATGAGACACACAAAAAAATTATGACCCATATATAAGGAAAAAAGCAGTCAATAAAAATTGTCCCTGAGGAACCCCAGATTGGACTATTAGTCAAACATTTAGATCAACTATTATAAATACGTTAAAAAAACTAAAGGATATCATGTCTAGAAAACTAAAAGAAGATATGAGAACAGTGTCTCACCAAATAGGGAATACCAATCAAGAGAAAGAAATATTAAAACACACACACACACACCCCTAAACAGGGATTCTGGAGTTGAAAAATACACTAACTGAAATGAAAATTTTACTAAGATGGTCCAATAGCACATTTAAGTTGGCAAAAGAATTAGTGAAGATAGGTCAATTGAGATTATTCAAAGGAACAGAATGAAAAAGAATGAAGAAAAATTAACAAAGCCTCAGAAACCTGTGGGACACCATCAACATACACATATAGAAGTTCCAGAAGAAGATGAGAGAAAGAATATTTAAAGGAATAATGGCCAAATTTTCCAAAACTTGTTGAAAAATTAATCTACATGTTTAAAAATTTCAACAAACTCCAAATAAGATCAACTCAAAGAGATCCACATCTAGATTTATCATAGTCAAACTATTAAAAGACAAATAAAAAGAATCTTGAGAGAGGCAAGAAAAAAGTGACTGATGTGCAAGAGATCCTTAATAAGATTAACAGGTGTCTCCTCATCAGAAATCAGGGAGGCCAAAATGTAGTGAGATGAGGAGGGTTGGGGAAATAGGCAAAAGGGGTGAAGGGGAAAGGGAGATACAAGCTTCCCATAAAGCATATAGTCAATGGTATTGTAATAGTGTTGTATGGTGATGGATGGTAGCTACACTTGTGGTGAGAATGACATAACATGTAAAGTTGTTGAATCATTATGTTGTACATCTGAAACTAAAGTAATATTGTGTGTCAACCATACTCAAATAAAAATAAGTTGAAAGAAATGACTGTGAACCAAGAAATCCATATCCAGGAAAACAACCATTCAAAAACAAAGGAGCAATTAAGACAATCCCAGATAAACAAAAAATTGAGTGAATTCATTGCTAATGCATGTGTCTTAAAAGAAACACTAAAGGGCACTTTCAGTTTGAAATGAAAGGACATTAGAGAATTACTAAAATCCAGGTAAAGAAATAAGGAACACTGGTAAAGACAACTTTATAGGTAAGTGTAAAACAATGTACAAATGTATATTTTTTGTTTGCAACTACTTTTTCTCCTATATGATTTAAAAGACAACTGCATAAAGCAATAATTATTAATCTGTGTTGATAGACACACAATGCATAAAGATGTCATTGTGACATCAATAGCATAAGGGGAGATAGAAGTTATATGCAACTAATGAATCATTGAACACTACATCAAAACCTAATGATGTACTATATGTTGGCTAATTGAACTTAATAAAAACAAAACAAAACAAAGCAAAAACAATGCAAGTAGAAAGAGAAAAGGCTTTGGAAACACACAAGTAGGGGTTCAAATCCAGTCTCTGCCAATGTATGACCTTAAATTTGGCAAGTTTTTTAATGTCTCTGAATCTCATCTTCTTCATCTGTAAAATAGGGCATGTAATAACCAATTCACAAGACTGTTGTTATAATAAAACTGTTTATAATTTAAAAAATTCAGGGGCGCCTGGGTGGCTCAGTCGTTAAGCGTCTGCCTACGGCTCAGGTCATGATCACAGGGTCCTGGGATCGAGCCCCACATCGGGCTCCCTGCTCGGCAGGAAGCCTGCTTCTCCCTCTCCCACTCCCCCTGCTTGTGTCTCTCTCTCTGTGTCTCTCGCTGTCAAATAAATAAATAAAATCTTTAAAAAAAAAAAAAAAAAAAAAATTTAAAAAATTCATTTGCCACCTTCTTTCTTTTGATTGTAATGTTTGGTGCATTTACATTCAATGTAATTACTGTTAAGGTAGGATTTATGTCTGTAATTTTGGTATCTCTATTTATTTACTTATTTTAGAGAGAGAGGGAGAGAGTGTGAGTTGGGGGAGGGGCAGAAGGAGAGGGAGAGAGAGAATCCTAAGCAGGCTCCATATCCAGCAAGTCAAGCAGACTCCCACTGAGCATGGAGCCCAACTTGGGGCTCCATCTCACAACCCCGAGATCATGATCTGAGCCAAAACCAAGAGTCAGATGCTCAGCTGACTGAACCACCCAGGCATCCCAGTATCAAGGTACCATCAGAGCTAGTTTCTGGTGAGATCTCTCTTCCTGGCTCACAGGCATGGATTTTCCTCTATATTTGTGTGGAAATAAATGTATCTCTGGTGTCTCTTCCTCTTCTTATAAAGACACCAGTCCTATCAGATTATATCCCCCTCCTTATGACCTCATTTAACTATCTATATCCAAAGCTCTGATGGTACCTTGATCTTGGACTTCTGGCCTTTGGAACTGGAGAAAATAAACATCTGTTGTTTAAGCCACCTAGTCTGTGGCATTTTGTTGTGTCAGCCTTAGCAGCCTAATATAGAGCCAAAGAAGAAATTCAAGGGAAATCCAAAAACACCTTGAGATAAAAGGAAACAAACAAACAAACAAAAACACAACATACAAAAATTATAAAATGCAGCTAAAGTAGTATTTACAGGAAAATTTATAGCTGCAAATTCCTATATTAAAAAAGAAGAAATATCTCAAATCAATATCATAATCTTCCACTCTAACAAACCACAAAAAAGAAGAGCAAACCGAATACAAAATAATCTGAAAAAAGAAAATTATAAAAATTAGAATAGAAATAAATGAAATGAAAATAGAAAAATAATGGAGAAAATAAACAAAACCAAAAGGTTTTTTTATGATTTTTTAAAATTATTAATCCTTTAGCTAAACTGACAAAAAAAGAAAAAGAAAAGGAACAGGGTAGGGAGAGAGATTGAGGAAAAGGGGAGAGAGAGAGATTCAAATTACAAAAATCAGGAATGAGAGATGAAAGAGTGGACATCACTACCGACCTTACAGAAAAAAAATACTATATTATCAATAGTATGCCAAAAAAAAAAAAATGTAGATGAAATGAGCAAATTCCTAGAAAGACACAAAGTATTAACACCAACACAAGAAGAAATAGAAAATCCGAATAGACCTAAAAGAAGAAGAAGAAGAAGGAGGAGGAGGAGGAGGAGGAGGAAGTTGAATTAGTAGTCAAAAAATTTCCCACCAAAAAATCCCAGGCTTAGATGGATTTACTGATGAATTCTATCAATCATTTAAGACAAATTAACACCAGTCCTTTACAAACTCTTTCCCAAAAAAAAAAAAAAGAAAGAAAGAAAGAAAGAAAAGAAAAGAGAAGGGACAACTTCTAATTCATCCTATGAGGGCAATATTGTACTGATACCAAAGCCAGACAAAGACATCACAAGAAGAAGTCAATATCCTTTATGAATATAGGTGAAAGAAATCTTCAACAAAATACTAGCTAAACAAATCCAAAGATATATGAAAAGGATTATATATCACAGCCAAATAGTATTTATATTAGGAATACAAGGTTAGTTTAACATACAAAAATCAATCAATGTAATCTATCATATTTATAGATTAAAGGACAAAAATGATATGTCTACCTTAAAAGATGTATAAAAAACATTTGACAAAATCCAAATTCTTTCATGATAAAACACTCAACAAATTAGGGATAGAAGGGAATTTCCTCAACCCGATCAAGATCATATACAAAAATCCCATAGCTAATATCATGCTTAATAGTAAGAGATAAAGGGGTACCTGGGTGGCTCAGTTGGTTAAGCATCTGCCTTCAGCTCAGGGCATAATCCTACGGTCCTGGAATCAAGCCCTGAGTCAGGGTCCGGGCTCAGGGAGGAGTCTGCTTCTCCGTTTCCCTCTGTCTGCTGCTCCCCCTACTTGTGCTTTATGTGTGTCAAATAAATAAAATCTTTAAAAAAATAGTAATAGATAAAATATTTTCCCTAAGATTGGGAAAAAGACACAGATTCTTATTCTCACAACTTCTATTCAACATTATACTAAAAGTGCTAGTCAGAGAAATTAGGCAAGCAAACCAAATAAAAGGCATTCAAGGGGGGTATGCCTGGGTGGCTCAGATGGTTAAGTGTCTGCCTTCGGCTCAGGTCATGATCCCAGGGATCGAGCCCCACATCAGGCTCCCTGCTCAGGGGGGAGTCTGCTTCTCCCCCTCCCACTGCTCATGCTCTCTCTCTCTTTCTGTATCTCGAATGAATAAATAAAAAAATCTTTAAAAAAATCTTTAAAAAAAAATAAAAGGCATTCAAATTGGAAGAAGAAAAATTATCTTTGCACATCACATGATCTTGTATATAGAAAAGTCCTAAGGAATCCACAAGAAACTAAGAACTACTAAATGAGTTCAACAAGATTTCAGGATAAAAGATCAATATACACAAACCAATTGGGTTTCTATACATTAGCAATGAAAAATCAGAAAATAGAAGGAAGGAAACAATTCCACTTATAATAACATCAAAAAGAATTAAATACTTAGGAATAAACTTAACAAAACGTGGAAGAGGTATTAACTGAAAAATTTTAAAAAAATTGTTGAAAGAAATTAAAGAAAACCCGAGTAAATAGGAAGAAATCCTATGTTCATGGATAAGAAAACTTAATATTGTTAAGATTGCAATAATCCCAAAATGATCCACAGACTCAACACTATCCCATTCAAAATTCCCCCTGTCTGTTTTGCATAATTTGAAAAGTAGACCCTAAAATTCCTATGAAAATTCAAAGAACCTTGAGTAGCCAAAAAAATCTTAAAACAAAGTTGGAAGACTTGTACTATTTGAAGTAAATATTGTCAATTGCAATATTTACCTCAAAAGCAACACTGATCAAGACAGGATAGTGCTAGCACAAGGATAGACATATAGATCAGTAGAATGGAATTGAAAGTCCAGAAATAAACCCATATATGTATAGTCAGCTGATTTTCAACAAAAGTGCCAAGATGAGTTCATGGGGAAGTAATAGTCTCTTCAACAAACGATGGTAGGGGGGCGCCTGGGTTGCTCAGTCGTTAAGCATCTGCCTTCGGCTCAGGTCATGATCCCAGGGTCCTGGGAGAAAACAAGAGAATATATCTTCATGACTTTGCATTAGTCTTTGAATGTTTTCTAAGATAGACACCAAAAGCATAAGCACCAAAAGAAAAAAAAAAAAAGATAAATTGGTCTTCATCAAAATTAAAAACTTTTATCTTTCAAAGAACACTAACAAAAAACATGAAAAGACAACCCACAAATTGCAAAAATATTTGCCAACCACATATATGATAAGGGATTTGTGTCCAAGATATATAAAGACCTCTTGCAAATCAACAATGAAAAAACAAAAAAACCCACAATTTTGTAAATGTGTAAAGAATTTGATAGACATTTCTCCAAAAAATATATAAGTGGCTAAGAAAAACATGCAAAAATGGTCAGCAACTTTAACCATTATGGAAATGCAAATCACAACCACAATGAGAAACCATTTCATACCCTCTAGGTAACTATAATAAAAAAGACATATAATAATAATCTTAGTGAGGATATAGAGAAACTGGAAATCTCATACATTTCTGGCAGAACTGTAACTGGTGCAGCCAGTTTTGAAAAATGGTTGACAGTTCTTCAAAAAGATAAATATAGAGGTACCAAATGATCTGGAGATTCCACTCCTAAACATACCCAAGAGAAATGAAAACATTTTCCACACAAAAACCCATATACAAATGTTCATAGCACGTTATTCATAATAGCCAAAATGTGGAAATGGAAACAACCAAATGTCCATTAACTGAGGAATGAATAAACATGATATGATATATCCATACAGTGGAATATAGTCAACAATAAACAGGAATGCAGTATTGATACATGATACATACAGGAACCATCATGCTAAGTGAAAGAACCAAACACAAAAGGTTGCATATTGTATGAATCTGTTTATATGAAGTGTGTAGAACAGACAAATCCATAGAGACTGAAAGAGTGTTACTGGTTGCCAGAGTCTAGAGGTGGGCGGGAGGGAGTGGAGTGTGGGGAGTAACTGCTAATGAATGCAGGGCTTTGTTTTGGGATGGTGAAAATGTACTGGAATTAGATAGGGGTGATTGTTGGACAATTCTGTGAACATACTAAAAACTACTTAATTGCACACGTTTAGTATTAACATATCTGAAGTGTTTAGTATACCTTCATTCTATTTTTAAAGAATGGTGTATCAATCAAGTAGGACTCTTAGTTGCAAGTAACAGAAAACCCAACATCACGTTACCTAAGCAAGAAAAGGGGATGTGTGGGCTCATATAACAAAGGGATAGTACTGTCAGAGCAACATATCCCAAGGGCTTGAGTGATTTTGGCAGGCTTTGTTATGCTCCCATTGTATTGGTCTCATTCTTAAGCCTTGGCATCAACAATCTCAGATCATCTCAGGTTCAAGTCTCTAGGGAAAATTTCCTGGCCTTTCTCAAAAATCCTAACAAAATTCTCATTGACTGTGATTGGTTCATATGTCCATCTCCGAACCAATCACTTGGGTCAGGAAATATATAATGGCCAGGTCTGTGTCATGTATTTCATTCTTTTTTTTTTAAATTTTATTATGTTATGTATTTCATTCTTAAAGTGGGGAGGTGGCCTCTCCAGAAATTTTATGAGAGAGGAAATGCCCAATGCTGTTACCAAATAGAAAAAAAAAAAAAAAAAATGAAAAAGGGACTGAGAAGCTACACAACAACAAATATCTACTATCAACAATTAGGAAAACTTTGCCAAGATAGGCAATCAATCTGGAAGCAGCTTATAATCTTGGTATCATAAGTACTCCAAAACACTTAGATTCTCTCAATTTTAGCCCTTTATCCTTTGAATCTAAATCCTGTTTGAGTTATAATTTACATTCAATGCTTATATTCACTTTTTACAATATGAAGATTAACCACACATAGATCAATGTAACAGAATAGAAAGCCCAGAAATTAATCTATGCTTATATGGTCAATTAATCTACAATAAAGGTGTCAAGAATATATAATGGGGGAGAGACCATCTCTTCAACAAATGGTGCTGGGAAAACTGGACAGCCACCATGAAAAAGAGTGAAACTAGACCACTTTCTTACACCCTACCGAAAAATAAACTCAAAATGAATTAAAGAACTGAATGTGAGACTCAAAACTATAAAACTCCTAGAAGACAATATAGGCAGTAATTTCCTTGACACCAGCCATAGAAACATTTTTCTAGATGTTTCCTCAAGCAAGGCAAACAAAAGCAAAATTAAACTATTGGGACTAAACCAAAACCAAAATAAAAAGGTGTCACACAGCAAAGGAAACCATCAGCAAAACAAAATGGCAACCTACTGAATGGGAGAAGATATTTGTAAATGATATATCTGATGAGGGATTAATATGCAAAATATATAAGTAACTTCTACAACGCAACACCAACAAAACAAAAAATCTGATTAAAAAATGAGTACAGGACCTGAATAGACATTTTTCCAAAGAAGAAATACAGATGGCCAACAGACACATAAAAAGATGGTCAATACCACTAATAATCAGGGAAATGCAAATCAAAACCAAATGAGATATCACTACACCTTTCAGAATGGCTTAAAATGAAAAACACAAGAAATAACAAGTGTTGACAAGGATGTGGGAAAAAAGGAGCTCTCATGCACTGTTGGTTAGGAATGAAAATTGGTGAAGCCACTGTGGAAAACAAGTATGGACATCCCTAAAAATATTTAAAATAAAATTAAAGTTGGACCCAGTAATGCTACTCTGAGTATTTACACAAAGAAAATGAAAGCACTAATTTGAAAAGATATATACACCCCTATGTTTATTGCTTCATTATTTACAATAGACAAGATATGGATGCAACCCGTGTCCATCTATAGAAGAATGGATAAAAAAGTTGTGATATATATAATGAAATATTGCTCAGCCATAAAAAAGAATGAAATCTTGCCATTTGCAACAACATGGTAGGACCCAGAGGATATAATACTAAGTAAAATAAGTTATTTGGAGAAGGATAAATACCATATGGCTTAATTCATATGTGGAATTTAAGAAACAGTACCAACAAACAAAGAAAAAAAGAGACAAATAAAAAGACTCAAATACATAGAACAAATTGATGGTTAACAGAGGGAAGGTGGGTGAGGGGACAGGTGAAATAGATGAATAGGATTAAGAGTACACTTATCTTGATGAGAATGGAAAAACGTATAGAATTGTTGGATCATTATACTGTACACCTAAAACTAATATAACACTGTATGTTAATTGTAAAAAAAAATGAAGGTTAATCTGCCACCATAGCATTTTTTTTTAAAGATTTTATTTATTTATTTGACAGAGACAGAGACAGCAGAGCAGGAACACAAGCAGGGGGAGTGGGAGAGGGAGAAGCAGGCCCCCCGCCAAGCAGGGAGCCCGATGTGGGACTCGATCCCAGGACCCTGAGATCATGACCTGAGCCGAAGGCAGATGCTTAACCAACTGAGCCACCCAGGCACCCAGCCACCATAACATTTTATTAGCCCACACTCTGTGTAGTGGATTGAAATGATATGTCCACATCCTAATACCTGGATTCTGTGAATTTTACTTTACATGGAAAGATGTCTTTGTAGATACAATTAAGTGAAGGGTCCTGAGGTATCATCAAGATTACCTAGGTGGGCCCTTAATCCAATGATAAGTGTTTCTATAAAAGACAGAAGAAGAGAAGACAGAGAGGAGAATGTCATGTGACGACCAGGACAGAGATTGGAATAAGGCACCACAATGAATGCCCATAGCCACCAGAGACAGGAAGAGATAAGGAACAGATTCCACCCTAGCACCACTTGTGGGAGCTCAACCCTGCCAACACCTTGATTCCAGACTCCTGCACTCCAGAACTGTGAAAGAATAAATTTCTGTTGCTTTAAGTCACCAAGTTTATGGGTAATTTGTCATAGTAGCACTAGAAAATAAATGCACTCTGATATAGACAGTAGATTTGGGAAGGATTAGGTCTATTGCACAAACTGTGATTTTTGAAACATTTAAATGGACCACAAGAATGTTTTAATCAGGTATCATATGGCTTTTCTACAGGAGCAGATAGATTAAAAATTCCATTTCTTTACTCTTATGTCCTTTTCCATCTCCAAAAAAAAAAAAAAAACCCAAAAAAAACAAAATAGCAAATAAAAGGCTAGAGTGGAAAAACCTCCCAAACTTGGATTAATGAGAAATTAAAGAAGGAAGATATACACTAATCTTTTAAGAAGTTTGTGTGAGGAGGGAAGCAAACAACATCTGTAGATACAGGGATACTAAGGATCCAAGGAAATTTTATTTTATTTTAATTTTTAGAATGGGAAAGAAGCATATTTAAGACTTTAATTAAAGGGAATGAACAATTAGGGAAAGGTTGCATTACAGAATCGAGAGAGGTGGGTACAAACAGGTCTGTAAGGAGGCAGGTGGAGAGGAGGTGACTGACATGGGCAGCCATATGCATTTCGAACGAAAAGATGGAGACCTTGTCCTTAAAACTAGAGGAACGGTGGTCAGGATGGCTGTGGATATTGAGATTTTAGATAAAGCATAAGTATTAGATTAAACTAAAAACAATAGTCTTTCAAATTCTTATTTTAAGATTTTTTAGATAGAGCAGCTGAGTCAGATTAAATTCCCTTTGGGTGATTTTATTTTCTGACAACCCATTCCCAATCTTTTATAAATCATAAAGTACAGAATTTTAGAGTTGGAAGAATCTTATATGTAAAGGCTTCAAAATAATTATTTTCTCTAAAAAAACCTCTTCACTGGAAAAAAAAATCTGAGACAAAGTGGTTTCAAGTCATAACAAGACTCAGGATGAGGTTTGAATGTGCAAGGCTAAAGCATAGTGGAGACTGAAGTCCTGAGAGTTAAAAGGATCTAAGTATTTTTAAGATTGGGAGGCAGCATAGTATAATTTTTTTGGGCTTGTTTTTCATGGAATAAATTTAAGGGCACAAACCAAAAACCGGGCTTCTAGGGTTCAAATCCTAGCTCTGCCACTTAGAAGTTGTGTGATCTTGGGTAAACCACATAACATATTTATTCATCTTTATCCTCTTTTATAAAATGGGAGTAATAATAGCACTAACCTCCTATGGTTGTTTCAAAGACTGAATATTTGTAAAGTCTTACTACAGTGCTTGGCATTTCACTATATTATACTTCCGTCAAAATAATAAGGCAGTTGATTCTGTATCTTCTGAAGGAAGTTCGGTCAGCAAATTTTACGCATAATTTTAACTCACTCATGCATTGTTTTCTTTTTTTTCTTTTTCACACCAAACTCTCAGAGAAAGAAGTTCTGCCTCAGAACAGAGAACAGAATGCAGAAACTTAGCTCCTAACCCAGCATTAGAACCCAATCCATTAGAACCTCCACTGCCTCTCTCCTCCCTGCCTCAATGCCTAACCATACCCACCCCAGCTGGTCACCATCTCTCAGCACACCTAGCATTTTTCACAGTCATTGGAGGGTGAAAGAAGTATGATGTCTCTGCAAAGCAGGATTCTGATAGCCCCAGACCAGATGCTCTGGGGCTGTACAGGGGGAAGGGCAGGCCAAAGCTCTGGGTTGTTCTGGGAGAGACTAGGGACATGGTGTCTCAGGTCCTCTCTCACTCTGGGACTCTCACCAGCAGCTAACTCCTGCTCTGGAGTCAAACATATAGATTCCACGAAGGGACACCTTCCCATCTGGTCACAAAACAACAAAACCATGTTATATTGATCCATCACTCCTGATGGGTCAGTACCTCTCACAGAAGAAGCTTCCTGGATATGTTCCCCAACATCATCTCAAGGGTTTCTATGGTTATATGCCAGCACGTGGTAATGCTGGGATTTCAACTTACATCCCTCTGACTTAATGTCTTTCAAGCAGCTAAGACCAAACCAAACCAAACAAAACAAAACACATGACAAGAAAGCATATGAAATAGATAGCTAAGGATCCTTCCTGGGATAGTTTACAGAGCTAGGAGGAGTTTAGTAAGAAAAGACCAACCCCGCCTGTGGGAGAACCTCAGAATTCGAGGTTTGTTCTAACAATCTGGCTGTCTGCAGCCCAGTCACCACCCAGTGGGAAGTGGGACACAATCTCCAAGATTATCAAAATGACTTCTGTGAAAGAAATGAATAACTGGCTAAACATGAGAAGTTTTACCGATGAGCAGGAAAAACAGACTCAGAAAGTGGATGGCTATTCCCCCTAAGAGTTGCTACCTGTTTCTCACCCTCCTTGCCCATCTGCACACAAAGGCACCTGCAAGAGATTACTTAGAGGGCCAGGCTTAGAGTCCATGGAGATTCAGGCAGAATTGTTGCAATTACTTGCAAACCTGTTCTCTGAAGCAGGATAATTTTCATGAGCCAGAATAAATCCTTCCTGTGACAATGAGTAATTTTTATGGTCTTTCTGCAGCCATCTAACTAATTGCACCTCTCACATTTTACAATTTCTCCTTCCCCATCAGCACAAGAGTAGTAGTTAGCAATGACCTTGGCCTCTTCGCCTCATAACCTATTCAAAATTGTTAGAAGGGGAAAATATATATGGCTGGAGGCTACACCACACAGCCACCCTCTTGTCCCTTCCTCTTTTTGTTCTCCAGTCCTATGTGGTTCAGTCAGCCCATGGTGGTCAAGAGGCTGTGCAGTCTCAGTCTCTGAAATTATTAGGCCATATTGGAGACACAGTTAGCCTTCCCCCCACCACCTGCCAGCTACCCTTTTGAATATTTAATTCAGAACTTGTATAAGCAGGTTAGGTTTGAAGGATATAGAAGGTCATAGATATAGGAGTGGGCAAGGAAGACAGACCCATACATGAACCAGTCAGTCAGTGAGGTGAAGGCATGACTCAGCTAGACCATGGGGGCCCTACTCTCCCGGTAGTCGAGCGAGGTAATATTTAAGCTGGGTCTTAAAGTTGAATAGAAATTCTCCAGGGAGAAAATACAGGTAAGGATTCCAAGGAAGGGGGGTAGCATGTGCAATGGTTTACAATAGCTTGGCAAGTTTGGGGAACTGCTGATACTACAAACACGACCACCACCTTGCAGGAAGTTGGGGCATGAAATAGCAAAACAATTGAGAGGTTAGGAGTGGTTAACAGAGGAAGGTTCCCAAAGACCTTGCAGCCATCCAGGGCTGTTGGGACTTTAACCTGAAGGCAAGGAGGACTTCAAAAGTTTTTGTTTGTTTGTTTTGTTTTGTTTTGTTTTGTTTTTAACAATAGAGCAACATGGAGTTTTAGAAGATGGCTGCCTGCAGTATGGAGTGGAGGCAAACCAGAGAGAGGCTGTTTCATGGATGGAGGCAGAAAGGATAGAGAAAAGGACCGAATCTCAGAGACACACAAGTGGGAGAATCAATTCATCTGGAGGAGAGGAGTGGAGAGAGGAGGACAAGGAATATGCCTGGCTTGAGTGCCCAGATGGATGGTGGTTCTGTTCATCAAGATAAGAGGTATACAAACTTTAAAGAAGGAGATAAAATGCCAGCAAAGATGTGGAGCAATGGGAACTCTCATTCATTGCTGATGGGAATGCAAAATGGTACAACCACTTGGAAGTTTGGCAGTTTCTTACAAAACTAAGCATGCTCTTAACATATGATTCAGCAATTAGGTTCTTTGGTATTACCCAAATGAGCTGAGAACTTAAGTCTACACAAAAACCTACACATATACATTTATTGCAGCTTTATTCATAAGTGCCGAAACTTGGAAGCAACCATGATGTTATTCAGTAGGTGAATGGATAAACAAACTGTGGTACATCCAGACAAAGGAATAGTATTCGACAATAAAAAGACATGAGCTATCAGTAGCGAAAAGATATGGAGGAAACTTAAAGGCATATTGCTAAGTGAGAGAAGCCAATATAAGAAGCCTATTTACTTGTCTTCCTTTTGTTAATGTGCCCTCAGAAGGGGGGGGGGGGGAGTAACAGGGTGATGGGTATTAAGGAGGGCACGTGTTGTGATGTGCACTGGGTGTTATACATAACTAATGAATCACTGAGCACTACATCAAAAAAAAAGAAAAAAGAAAAAAGAAGGCTATTTACTGTATGCCTTCACCTAAATGGTTTTCTGGAAAAGGCAAAACTATAGACACAGTAAAAAGATCAGTGGTTTTTGAGAGAGAGGGAGGAGGTGGGAGGCATGAATAGGTGGAACACATGGGATCTTTAGAGCAGTGAAACTGTTCTGTAGGATACTACAATGGTAGATACATGTCCTTATACACTTGTCCAAACCCATAGAATGTATAACACAAAGAGTGACCCTAATGCAAACTACTGACTTTAGTTAATAATAATATTTCAATAATGTCTCGTCAATATAACAACTGTAGCACAGTAGTGCAGTTTGTTAATGAGAGGGGAACCTGCAGGGGCACAGGAAGGACTGTGAGAACTCTGCACTTTCTGCTGTTTCTATAAACCTCAAACTGCTGAAGTAAGTAAATAAAGCTATGAATTTTTTTTAATTCAAAAGAAGTTTTGTTTTGTTTTTGTTGTCTTATTGTTTTGTTTTTACTTCTGGCCAATTTTTACATACACCTTTTTTCTACCCTTGTCTGAATATATGAAGGCAAAGAACATATATAGTCAGAATTTAGCTTTCTAATCAGTAATAGCTGACAGCACATAAAGAAACTGTCTTGAGCAGTTTAAGACATGATTTCTGACCCTATGAAATTATGTTATAGTGGAAGACAGAACAATCATAGAGAAATGCATGGAATATGACAGTTGGAAAGAACTTTACACCAATGCTGCATCTTAAAAATTGAGAAATTGAGAAAGGAAAATGATTTTTCTAGAATTAACTCTTTTTTAAAAATTCATTCATCCTATTTTTAGTAAAGTCTTTAATGTATAAGCTTGTGTTTGGGGTTGGAAATGGATGAGAGGCAACAGCTAATATCAAGGTGCTTGCAGTCCAATGGAGGAGAGATCAGTAATCAGGAAGTTGCAAAGCAATGTAATAACTACTATAATGTAGGGACACGCGGCACACAATAAGAGCCCACCCAGAGTTAGGCATGGTCTCCATCATCAAGGAACAAACTGCGAGTGGATTTGACAACAATATCTCTTGCCAAGGAGAAGTCAGACCACTCACCTTTCTGTTTACTCCTTCTCTTGAGCATGAAGAGATTTTTACACATCATTCTGGGTGGTTGGTTGGGAAACGAGACCGGATCATTTGAGAACTGTGAAGATAAATGGGAAGGACTATCTGAGGTGGGTTTTCTACTTGTCATCTGACGCTGAGGTGGCGTTTCCATACAGCCAATGAAAATAGGTCCTACCGCTTGTTCCTTGCAGGTAGTCCTGATACATGTAGCCACGTAGCTTTGGGGGGCTTTCTCAAGTATTTCCACAGCTTTCTTCTTTCTGGACTCCTTCTACCATTCACCATGGCAACAAGAATCCTTTCCCTGCAGGATTCATCAGTCTTCCCTGATAGGAAATTGAGTGTGCTTACCTGCCACTTAGCCTGTCTTGTCTTCTCAGCCCTTACTGATTTGTCACCTTGTCACCGAGGAGACTGTCCTTGATAAGCCCCACAAATACACCTCCATCCCACTTCAGAAGGGAAAGCAATTTTATCTACTTTTCTGCTTGGCTTAAAAAAATCTTGAAAATCAGATATTTTATATAAAGTGACAGGCAACAACTAGAAATTTGAAACCCAGTAAAAAAGCCTTCTTTTGATGAAAAATCTCTTCCATATGTTTGGAAACCAAGCTCTCATATTAATTGAATATACTGAACACACACAAAGCAAAACAACTTTTTAAGATCTTCCATTTGCAGTTCTGGGTTCAAAGGTTTTGGTTTCCAAATGTTTCTGACAAGGTTTTGACTGTTTTTTAGATATTTTATGTGCTCCCTGCTCAGCTGGCTCAACTTTTTAGGCCAGTGGACCCAATTCTCTGATTTGCTTACTATTCTTTTACATTTCAAATATTTCCCACATCACCATGTCCCAGGAAACTACAGAATCATACAGGAGGGTAAATGACATGTGGCTAAGATTTGGAATTAAGGTGGAATCACTGGTTTAGTGGCAGACGCCTGCACAGAAAAAAAAAAAAAAAAATGGATCTTTCATCCAGTCCTGCCATTGGCCAATGGAGTGGCCCTGAAAGATATAAAATATTTGATTTTCAAGATTCTTTTAACTTTTCATCTCTCTGGGCTTTCTCTGTTGGCCTGCCTAAATAATGGGGAACAAAAGTCTTGTGTCCCATTGTCTGGAATAAAAGAAATCAAAGGAATTGAAACATTTAAGAAGAAAAAAAGTTCCACAAAGGTCTCATGTGCCAGTAATCCAAAAAGTTCCTCTGGCTTTCTGCACAGTAGGGCAGATAAATGAGTTATGGGTAAAAATGAAGATTTATCTTTATGAGAAGAAACATTTTGAAAATATACACCAAGGGGAAAATAGGGAATAATTAAACATTGTATGGTCACGATTATGAGTGCTTTCCAATCAGCTTCCAGCCTTCCCAAAATAGTTTCATGTCTGGCTGTTCCCCACCTCCAGCCTTGCCAATCTCCATTTCCCCATCTCCAGCCATGCCAAATTACCTGGTGCTGCATGAACATGGGTCTTTGTACACCTGCTTCCCCTTCCGCCTGAAATGTCCAGCCCTATCTACTCCACCTAATACATTCCTCATAATCTTCCCGAATTCCATGTAAAATCATCTCCTCTGTGTAACCCACCTGATCACCACCATGAGATAATAACCTCCTCTCTCTGAGCCTCCATAGTCCCTAGAAGTCTCCTCATGCCTCCACTGTAGTCCAAATCTGTTGTTGTTATCTGATGACTTATCTGTCATCTTAGTAGATTGTGAAATCCTTGGGGACGAGGATGGGCTATTCATCTCTTTACCCCAATGCCTCACATGATGTCTGGAACTTAATTTTCCAGATATTGAAGTCAGACAGTGGTGTGATAGAGTTGATTCGTACTGACAGCTTGAACTGGCTTGTGGCGCCCGATTGTTAAACTTTAGGATTTTTGTCAGACAATATTGAAGATCACATTATATAAGCTTACAGTTCTATATATTCAAAACAAAAATTATAAATACTCAAAATTGATCACTTTCTAATCATATTACAACATCTTCCTGTTATCTGTGCACCTGAGGTTATATCTGGATAAAGTATGGTGGAAACACTATCTAATAATGTGCCGCTGCACGTCTCCCAACATCACATTCAGTCAAGTCACATTGGTGGCTTGAAATTGGCCATGGCGGGACTATTGACACAACAGAAATTGGCGAATGCTACAAATCAAGGCTTGGTTTATTGTTTTGTTGATTGTCTAGACTTAGCAAAGTGATGGAGAAAATGTGAATGCAAACTAAATTAGGAGTGTCTCTAATCATTACACTATAAATAACACACATGCACACACCCTGAGCATTTGAAAACTATTATCCAATTCAGCAAAGAAGCCTCTCATGTAACTGATGAGCCAGCAAAACTGTGACATATGTCTTTGTTGTTTCACATTAATTTTATTCATTAAAGTGTCAACCAGTATTCATGTCA
Organism: Neomonachus schauinslandi; assembly: GCF_002201575.2. Lineage (NCBI taxonomy): Eukaryota > Metazoa > Chordata > Mammalia > Carnivora > Phocidae > Neomonachus > Neomonachus schauinslandi. The sequence continues at coordinate 97,527,425 of NC_058407.1, read as the reverse complement.
GAACAACGCTTGTTTGTTAATTGCAATAATAAGTTGGCTACAGATACAAAAGTTTAACAAGCATCAATGAAAGCATTTTACAGAAAGCAATTCACTACACAGAACTTAAAATAAAGAGTATTACATATCTTATTTGTAAATTGTGTACTACACATTCTTTTTTTTTCACTCACACATTCTGAAGTTTATTTATAGATTCTTTTTTTCTCTCTTTTTTAAATTTTATTATGTTATGTTAATCACCATACATTATATCATTAGTTTTTGATGTAGTGTTCCATGATTCATTGTTTGCTTATAACACCCAGTGCTCCATGCAGAGCGTGCCCTCTTTAATACCCATCACCAGGCTAACCCATCCCCCCACCCCCTCCCCTCTAGAACCCTCAGTTTGTTTCTCAGAGTCCACAGTCTCTCATGTTTCATCTCCCCCTCCAATTTCCTCCCTTCATTTACACATTCTTTATATCACTAAAATCTATAACGGACTCATGAATGTGTCTGAATGTGCTTATTCCCTCACTCCCCCACCCCCAGAGAGCCTGTTGTTAAACGTCTACCAGCACATCACTGGATTCAGAGAAGAGAGGCTTCAGAGAGGACTGGAGTGGTCAGAAGGCCATATTTTTGGAGAGGGTTGGCCTTGACATAGGCCCTAAGGGTCAGAGAGGGAGGCTGGGTGGAGCAAAGTGGAGCAAGGTACCCATCAGGAGGAACGACAGAGCAGAGGTGGGAAAGCCCCGATCTGTGCAAGACACAGTGAGGAGTCGGGGCTGATGAGACAGAGCTGGTGGTTGGGAGCTGCTGGACAGGCTGGGGAGGGCTGAATTCCGGAAGTCAATGCAAGTGAGGCAGAGAAGCCGGATTTGAGTTAGCAGGCAATAGGGAGCCACCTCTGACTCTTTAGAAGGGAAGCGATGAGAAGTGAGCAGTGATTTAAGAGGATTAATAGGGCCACAGTGTTCAGGATAGATTGGAAGAGGGAGAGACTGGCCCAGTCCCTCTGGAAAGCAGAACAGAGACTGCGAAGGAATTCAAGACTGGAGAGATGAGGTCATGTGGTGTTTTGCCTCTGTTCTCCATCCACTTCTCTCTTCCTTTCCCTCTGCCAAGCTCAGCCATGTCCCCCTTCCTCGAATTTCCCCTCCAGCAGCCCTTTTCTCTAGGGTCTATGATTAATTCTCTCTTAAAAGTATCTGGTGATATATCCAAGGGGCATTTCATAAATTCTGCCTCATTATGTGAAGCCTAGTTTAAAAACTTCCTTCTGTCTAGATCAATTATGAAATAATAAAATCTGACCTGAACCTAAGCCTGCATCTTTCCTTTCCCTGAGAAAGGGATTCAGCCATGTTCAAAAAGTCCTGAGAATGAGAGAATTTAACTCTGCAATTACAGGAGTTCAAGTAGTAAGTAGCTAAATCAGCATCATTAAATGCTCTTCAAAATCAAGGGCATAGATTTCTTCTCTGTTCATTCTCCCCACTTGTGTGTTTTACCCTCACATACATAAACATTCACACACAAGCACAGACTCCCAGTATTTAGCAAGTTGGCTGTCTAAAGTGTTGCCATTCCTATTAGCCTGGACTACTGAGAAAGAGGAATGCTCAGAAATTGTGATAAAACAATTCACCATTTGCAGTCTTTTCGAGGATGCTGGTTGCTTTTTAGGGCCACTGCATAGCACCTAAATCATGGTCTTGTTCAGGAATCATGGGATTCCTTGTCTAAAAGGTCCAATCCCATCCATCATGCCATCTGAGGTGAGAACAATGTCTGGCTAAGAAATCCCAGCATGGTGCCATATTGGACCAGACATTGATGCAGTGGTCTTTGAGTTATGAGGTTGGAGTGGTGGTGATGGTGCCATTGTGACACACACAGCTCTTTGACTTGATGGTATCCAATCTCAAAGTTGACCTGTCCCTATTTGCCCAGGGTCATAGTTAAGCAGGTGCAAAAAAGATGTTCTAACTATGGTTACAGTAATATCCATATTTTTTCTTTTTTTTCTTAAGATTTTATTTATTTGACAGAGAGAGACACAGCAAGAGAAGGGACACAAGCAGAGGGAGTGGGAGAGGGAGAAGCAGGCTTCCCGCCAAGCAGGGAGCCCGATGCAGGTCTCGATCCCAGGACCCCGGATCATGACCTGAGCCGAAGGCAGACGCTTAACAGCTGAGCCACCCAGGCGCCCTCCATATTTTTTCTTTTAAAAATATAATCTACTGCAAAAAATTATATGCCATAGGTTTTTTCTTCTTTCCACATTTTCCTGTCTTTCTAGAAGTTACTAGCATAGGCCCTTGAACACATTCTTATGCACACACACACACAAGGTATTTCTATCCAGCCTTCAAAATGCCAACCCCGTAAACATGTCTACCCAAATTCCTAGGACACTTATAACTGCTGCTTTCCTACACCATTCCTCCTAATTCCCCGATGACAACCCAAATAGCCTTGGCTCCCTAATTTTTCTCCCTACCAAGGACAAAAATAAAAAGTCATGAATACCAGAAATTTCTAGGGGCTAAGTCAGCTCCTCCTCATGGGTGATTTTTACGCTGGACGCTGTCTGTTATCTGACACTCAGTCACATGGTAAGTCTGAGGCATGCTGGTGCTTACACTTAGTAAATGAAATCTGTCGATCCATAGCAATCAGTCAGCCCTTTTTTGCACTGAGCTAGCACTTGGAAGAATCAAGGAGTATAAGGTCTTTTGTCTGCTTGCAGAGGGAAAGAACTAATGTGTGAAAACATTCCAGAATACTTCACTGCCAAATTGGGTGGTACTGGCTACAGGAGGCAGCACAGTATTATCAACAAGTGTGAGATCCAGAGTCAGAAGTGTGGACTCTTTCAACCCTTTCCCTTCTCCAGTCAACACACAGACCCCCCCACCACCACCACCACACACACACTCTCATTCATAATCTTAATCCAGTTCACTCCTTGGCCCATAAGATTTCCTGAATTGGTATTCAATAAAGTTCAACATTAATGTGGAAACAAAGACATTAGAATTATATTTCACAAGTAACAGAATACAAGCTATTCTGGGCATCCCTATTCACAACTCCATCCATTAAGGTTGTGCCTCTACCCTGACTAGATGAATAAATTGAGTACGCAGGACCCTGACCACCAACAAGGGCCTAAAACTGAAGCATGGGAATTTGATTCGGTAGTCTTGCTTTGGGTTAAGTCTTTGGTTTGTTTGTTTGAATTTACCCTCACAAAGTCCTCTGCTTCTTTGAATTTGTGACACAAATGGCTTGTGAAAACACCCATCTCTCTATAGGTCTTTAATATCAAAGATTCTCATCAATAAACTTTTAGAGTCTAAGGAGTACATGAGGTTAGAAAGTTAATTTCTTTGTTCTCTCTGTCTCTAGATTCATAATATTTTTTTAAGAAAAGCCTACAGTCTCTCTCGATTCTTTTTTTATTAACTTTTTATTTTAATTCCAGTCTAGTTAACATACAGTGTTATATTAGTTTCAGGTATACAATCCAGTGATTAAATAATTCTATACATTACTCATTGCTCATCATAATAAATGTACTCTTTAATCCCCATCACCTATTTCACCCATCCCTCCACACCATCCCTTCTGGTAACCATCAGTTTGCTCTCTCAATTCTCTTTTATAGTCTGTCATTGCTTGGTGTTGAGAAGTAGTCCCTTGTGGCTCATCTGTATTTTGCTTACTGTGGATCAAGCTCATTTTCTTTGAAGATATTTTTAAAAGGAGATTTTTTTCATTCATTTGCATTGATTCGACAAATATTTACTAAATACCAACTCTATGCCAGCACTGTTTTACACATATCTCCAGGCACCCTGCTGTAAGTAATTCAACAAAATAGATTAAGTTCCTCCTGGTGCCCAGGAACTGGAGACAAGTTGAAGAGGAGATACAACTCCTAGCTTCCCCGATGTAAGCATATAACTTACAGAGGAAGATCACACAATTGTGTGCACACATGCATCACACAGACTCTATTAACTAGTAAATGAACACAACTACAAGAAAATAGCATTAAAGGACTTCACATACTGAGTCCTTACTTTTTGCCAGGCAATATACTAGGTTCTCTATAAACATTAATCCTAACAACAAAGCTATATGGCAGGTGTTATTATTATTTCACCTTACAAATGAGGAAATCAATTTTCAAGAGGTCATAGAGACAGATGTATGTCCTTATAGACTGTCTGTACTCTTGTCTTCTGTTCTGATACTTCTGTGCTTTGATGCTGTATTTTTCTTTTTTTCTTTTCAATTTTTTAAAAAATTTTGTTTTATTATGTTATGTTAGTCACCACACAATACATCATTAGTTTTTGATGTGGTGATCCATGATTCACTATTTTCATGTAACACCCAGTGCTCCATGCATTACGTGCCCTCCTTAATACCCATCACAGGGCTAGCCTATCCCCCCACCCCCCTCCCCTCTAAAACCCTCAGTTTGTTTCTCAGAGTCCATAGTCTCTCATGGTTCATCTCTCCCTCCAATTTCCCCCCCTTCATTTTTCCCTTCCTTCTCTTAATGTCCTCCATGCTATTCCTTATGTTCCATAAATGAGTGAAACCATATGATAATTGACTTTCTCTGCTTGACTTATTTCACTTAGCATAATCTCCTCCAGTCCCATCCATGTTGATGTAAAAGTTAGGTATTCATCCTTTTTGATGGCTGAGTAATATGCCATTGTATAAATGATCCTGTATTTTTCTGCAGTGGCTGTGGTAGGCCTGATAACATAGCTATCTCAAGATTTTGAAAGATACGATTTTTCTTATCTAATATTTAAGAGGCCATACATACTCATGTACACCTTTGTTCTTCATACCATGTAGAGGCCACTGACTGAGCCAGAGGGGTCCCCACACTCCCTCCATCCTATAAACACTTTTCATTAGTTGGGAGGGGTATCCAGGGAGAGCCTACAGATGCATTAGGACAGATCCAAGTTTTGGTCCCATCCCTGGCCAGGCCAAGTTTAGGCATTAGGGATAGTTCATCACTTCAAAAGTTCTACTGTCTACCACAAAATATGGTAGAGAAAAATGTGGGTAGAAAATCCAGGCGTTATCATCCTAGTTACACCAGGAATGGGAAGATGCTATCCCTCTGCCTCAGATCACAACTCTGCCTATGACTATATATGATTTTCATAAAAGGATTTGTAGAAGAAAATAAAGAAAGAAAATGTGGCAAACCAAGAGCACACCCTGATAAAGACATCTAGTCCTTAGTTAGACACTCAGAGAGAACAAGTAAATCATCGAGGCAGGCTGATGTGAAGGCAAAGGTGACATGCTTTCCCCACATAGTTACCACCTCCACATTTTGCCAAGGAGTTTTATAAACAGCACAGGAAAGTGCACACAGGAAACTATGGCCCCAGAATGATCACCCCTCATGCTCTACACTACTTCATTGAGGCCCATCCTGCATGGCCTGACACCTATCCTACCTCCTAATAGTCACCATTTTGATCAGTATCATGTGCCAAGCATTTTGCATACAGCGTTCCTAACAGTGGAAGGAATTCAGGACTGGAGAGATAAAGTCATGTGGTGCTTTGCCTCTGTTCTCCATCCACTTCTCTCTTCCTTTCCCTCTGCCAAGCTCAGCCATATCCCCCTCCCTCGAGTTTCCCCTCCACCAGTTCTGCAAGTTAAGTGTGACTGTTCTCATAATCAGAAAATAGACTGAAGGTCAGAGAGACTCGGGGTCCCATAGCACGTCTGACAGATTGCAGAGCCTTTGTTCTTTTGGTGATGCCATGCTGCCTCTGGTGATGTCTCCTGCACTTAGACCTAAGGAACAAATATATTAAAATTCAGGAAAAAAATTTACTATCAGCAACCAAACCAGTAAAAGGACACAACCTCAAGCTAAAAACTTCAAAAGGTGGGGGGAACCCAAGATAAAAACAGGGAATTCTTAGCATCCACTCACTCCTGAAACAGAACTACTGAGTTGACAAAGTACAGAAAATCTTTTTTTTTTTTTTAAGATTTATTTATTTATTTGTGAGAAAGAGAATGAGAGAGAGAGAGAGCATGAGCAGGAGGGGCAGAGGGAGAGAAACTCTCAAGCAGACTCCACGTTCAGCACACGCGGAGACCAATCTGGGCCTCAATCTCACGACCCTGAGATCACAACTTGAGCAGAAACCAAGAGTCGAGCATTTAATGGACTGCACCCAGGCACCCCACAAAATACTGAAAATCTTATTAGAACTCTTGAATTAAGGAGAGGTGGATGAAGTGGGTATCTTTATCTTTCTCTACCTCTTGCTGGGTGGGAGTAAATGGGGCATGAAAGAGAGGGGGGTGAAACAGTAATAAACATATGTTAGTCCTCTCTGTTGGAAACTAAGCTCTTGGGACTTGCTCTGAATTTGGGGGGGCTGTCCCCAGGACAGGAGAAGACATGCCCAGCTGGGCAGTGCATTATGATATAGTATATTAAACACAAATGGGCATAGCCCCAGGTGATTTTGCTTAATCCCTCAGACCCTCAGAAAGAGAAGTGGATGGAACGCAATTCTTAACCTCTCAGCCTTAGGTAAACAGCAAAGACACACAGTGCTCATATACAGAAGGGAAAGGAGCTGAGCCAGGATCGCTTACAGATATCAAAGCAATTAGAATCAAAACAGGTATCAGAGCAAACCACTTACATCAAGCATTGTGTGCAAGCTACAACAAGGAAGCAAAATTCAGAAGAAGATATCTCAACATAGGAGAAAGATAATTCAAGGAACAGAATCAAAGTGCTTATACTTCATACTCTAGAGATACGTAATAAGAACTTGAATTAAATTTTTAAAAATAGTTTAAAGACCAGATAACAAAATAAGATGTCGGCAGATCTAAGAGATAACTTTAAGGTAAAAACAATACTATTCAAGAACAAAAAATTAATAAGAAACAGTAAGAAAGAGGACAGTTTTAGTTGAAAGTCAAAGGATTAACATAGAGAAAGGGCTCAAGATAATCCTAGCAAATGTAGAAAAAATTATAATGTGAGAAAACAAATTGGAATATAATAGACATAAAGGAGAGGAAAAACAATTCAACATATGGATAACTAATGTAACTGATTTCCCTAAAGTTGAAAACTAAACAAAAAAGCCAGAAAAAGATGACATATAATATAGGGGAGAATTTCCCTAAAATGAAAAAAAAAAAAATGAATATCTGATTTATTTGAACCTCCCAAGGAAACTGGCACAGTGGTTTAAGTATGAAAACAGCCATGAAACTAGATGAAGGTTCTAAGAAGCAGTTGTGGTAGCAGACAATTACAGGCCAGGCTCCACTCAGCATCCCCAAACCCCCAAGCCATGCTCCTCTGAGGCTCTGTGCAAGGCTGTGCTTGAGCAAGCAGGCCAGAGAAGGGGACAAAACCAGGGCTCAGCAATCCCACAACTGAGACCTGACAATGAGAGGAGATGCAGAGGGTTAGGACGATCCAGAGCTACACAATGCAATGGAATTTTATCCCTCAGCTGCAAGTGGCAGTAAACCCAAACCAGACTGACTGTACTGACAGTATGAATGTCTTGGCTCACACAACTAAAACCCTGGGGGAGGTTGCCTTCAGGTGCAGTTGGCTCCAGGATCTCAGACCATGTCTTTCTCTTTCTCTCAGTTCTGCTTTCTTCTGTGTAGTCTCCACTGTTAGGCAAAATTTCTCCTCATGGTGGAGGTAAGAAGGTTGTCTGTTGGTCATACAGGATTACGTCTACAGTTACAAGTCCAGCAGAAAGATAAAGACTTATTTCCAGTAGTTTCATCAAGAACTGAATCTCTTTAGATTTGATTGAATCCCGTGTCCATTGCTGAACAAAGCCCTGTGGCCAGGAGGGTTTAATACCCTAATTATCTCTACCTGATGTAGGCAGGGTCTGCTCTACTCCTGGTATATGTCAGAGTGGGGGAAGGGTGTTACCTAAAGACAACTGAGGTGTTAAAAGGAGAGAAAAAAGATGTTGGGAAAACAAAAATAACATAGGTCGACTACACTGAAGAATAGAACACACACATACAAACTCATGGATACATACCTTCTCATGCACTTAAAACAATAGCATGTAAAGAAGTGTGCATTAATATGATACCTACCAATGACCCAAAGTATAAGGGACAAGGCAAAAAAGGACCATCATTCAAATGAAAGGACTATAACACCTGAAGTTTCAACATGTGCACCAACACCACTGTCATTATCACTGTTCATAGAACAAGCCAAGCCTCTTTTGTCACGAGAGTGTTGCAAAGGGCACAATACTAACAGAAGGAACTAGAAAAGTTTTTGTTGTTGTTGTTGTTTTAAAGCTCACTCTATAAAATAGGCAGAATGTGGAAGACCACGAATAAACGGATGGAGAGATTTAAAGACAGGGAGTGAATATGAGACTGGACATTCATAGAATCATGAAACATTGACGCATTTGTTCCATCGGTATGCATATTGCACCTACTGAGTGCCAGGCAGCCCTCTATGTCTTGGAGATATGGTCCCTGTCGTAGAAGCTAGAGGTCAACCTTTCCAAAACCCTAACTTACAGAGGAGGAAACCAAAACCCAGAGCAGAGAAGGAACATAACTAAGGTCATAAAATTGACAGGGGCAGACTTAGAACAAGAATGACTATCCCTGGGCGCCTGGGTGGCTCAGTTGGTTAAGCGACTGCCTTCGGCTCAGGTCATGATCCTGGAGTCTCGGGATCGAGTCCCGCATCGGGCTCCCTGCTCAGCAGGGAGTCTGCTTCTCCCTCTGACCCTCCTCCCTCTCATGCTCTCTGTGTCTCATTCTCTCTGTCTCAAATAAATAAATAAAATCTTTAAAAAAAAAAAAAAAGAATGACTATCCCTTGAGTGTCTACACTCTGGAGCTGTGAAAAGAATATGAACTTAGGGTTCAATAGACCTAGGTTCCAATCCTGGCTCTGTCACCAACTAGCTGCAAGAAGCCCACCCACCTCCACCTTCTCCAGATCACATGTTTTATGGTTGCCTCAAGGAATGAATCGGGTGAGCCGTGCTGCCTCTGTAGACATCTGCTTTGTGCGCCCAGGAATATTCCATGGAGATGTTTCTCCAGACAGGTTTATGTCTGGTCTTGGCTCAGTGCCTTGAAAACACTCATCATGTGATGAAACAAGAATGTCATCCAGCCGACTATCAATAAACCAACATCGGCATTCCCACCACCATCTCAACACCACCCCCCACACAATCTCCCTCCCCTCCAGCCTACTCTCTCCCCACAACCCAAACATATCCAAATCATCTCATTAGAAAGTGACATCCAACAGAAATCATTGCTCCTGATCGGAAGAGTGGCCAGAGCTTGTCCTTATAGACACTTACATGTTTTGTGTTAAAAGCTGGAGTTTGGAAATGAGCAAGAGCCATGTCTAAAGGAAAAACAGGGAGCATGTTTGAGTTCAGGCCAGAACACCCAGGAAGTAGCCATCAGAGGATTATAACCAGTACCTAGAACAACAAGATCTCCAAAGTTCTTGCCTGAAAAAGCAAAGAAAAAAACGTGAAACAGCCTGCCGTCTGATTCCAGCCCAGGTGACTCATGCTGGGCTTTTCCTACCTGGAGGAAGTGCGGGTTTCCCTAAAGACATTGCGTGTAGGTCTGAATTTCTAGGATGTAGGGTAGAGTGGATGCCACTGTGCTTACCTCTAACCATTGTCCTGAGGGACACTGGGGAGGCACAAAGTGCTTGCTGAGGCTTCATAGTACTTAACTTTGGTTATTTGAACCAAATAACATGACAGATTTGAGGGAAGGTTGTGTAAAAATCACACCAACCCTTTCCCACCGTCTTGCCCATCCCCTGTCCAGGACACAGGCCTTCAGGGATGGAGAAAAATATAATTCCCAAAGAAGCAGGGAAAGATATAAAGAGGATAAAGCAGGAAATGGGTGAAGGGAGTCAAAGGCATAAACTTCCAGTTACAAAATAAATAAGTGCTAGGATGTCATGAACAGCATGGTGACTATAGTTAACAATACTGTACTGTGTATTTGAAAGTTGCTAAGAGAGTAGCTTTTCAAAGTCCTCACCACAAGAAAAGAAAATCATAACTACGTGTGGTTATGGATGTTAACTATACTTATCGTGGTGATCATTTAATGATATATATAAATACCAAATCATTATGTTATACACCTGAAACTAACATAATGTTATGCATCAATTATACCTCAATTAAAAATAAAATAGGAGCTCCTGGGTGGCTCAGTCGGTCAAGTATCCAACTCTTGATTTCGGCTCGGGTTGTGATCTCAGGGTCGTGAGATCGAGCCCTGCGTCAGGCTCTGCACTGGGTGTGGAGCTTGCTTGGGATTCTCTCTCTTCCTCTCCCTCTGCCCCTCCCTCCTGCTTTAAAAAAATAAATAAAATAAAATAAAATAAAAAGATAAAATAAAATAAAAATAAGTAAGCATTGAGAGCTCTTAGAAAATCATCACATACAAATATTGCTATTAAACTCCATGTTGTTAAACATGATAATCACTGGTGATTTCTATCTTCTTACTGGGTAATAATAAAGAATATTACAGTACATCTGTATCTATCTGTCTATATCTTTTCTATATCTATATTTATTAAATAGAATAATCAAATGTATTCTTACCTTCTCTTTTCTATTAGTAGAGACACTGAAAACATAAAAGCAACAAAACTACATTTCTTGAAAAAAAGCATTCATGCCCACGAGGGAAAAAATGCATTTCTTAGGAGACCCAGTGAAATGTTAAGTAGGCAACAGAGGCAGAGGGAATGATGAAGCAGGAGATGCTGAGATCGTTAAGTTACCAATACTGTTATGAACCAAGACTCCTAAACCACACTATCTCCTAACCGAGCAAACGGGTATCACGTCCTTCACAGCCCATCCTCCCCAAAAAGCTCACATAAGGGCAGAGTGGTGCGAAATAGATTCTGAATTGGGAACTGAGGGAGGAAGCCTGGACTCCAGCTGATCTGTAACTTTGGGATGATAATACAACTTCGCATGGTTACTGTTTGAACCAAATAACATGACAGATTTGAGAGAAGGCTTTCTTCATTGAGAAACACTGTCCAAGTTTCGGCCATTGTTATTTTGCATCTACTTGCCATCTGCTTGCTTCCTGTCGATTGTGTCTACCCTCCATTCGGATTGTGTGCTCTTGGAGGGAGGGGCTTGTCTTTGTGTAACTGGTGTTCAATGAAAGTTGAGGGATCAAGGGGAAAAGGAATGATGGGCAGTCATAGCTCCTGGTCTCTGCCTGCCATTCCCAGGACCTGGGAGCCCTGTTGCGTGTGTATGTCCGTGTCAGCACAGACCTGGCCACTCTGGCTCAGCCCTAGGCTGATCCGTTGGACAGGGCCATGCCGGGCTAGAGTTGAGCAGAATGTCTTTGCTCTGACTGCCCATCTGTTCCGCCATGGAAGCCAGCACTAAACTTAGCTGTAGTGACTTATGAACACAGGGCTGTCCCAGGCCTCACGAGTCATCCCAAAAAGCTGCAGTCAATATGTCCCTCCTCCTCTCCCTATATTCCCAACATCTCTGGAGAAATGTGGCTTCATCAGCTCTCACCAAGCTTGCCGGGCCTGTCCCTGGGATGCAAGGCTGGGATACAGAGCTGACAAGGGTAGCAACCCCACGTGGACACTCTCCTTTCCCAATTCGTGGTACCAAAAGCAGAGGTTCTCTCAGAAGTCATTAAGCAAATGTTCAGTGGTTCCCTGGGGAATCATTTCTTATGGGAATGGCCATGTTGATTCTGTCATGAGGAGACGAGTGGGAGGGCCAGCATCTGGAGCATGATGTCAAGAGTGAGAGCTGTTCATTTGTTTATTCTGCATTCGGTACCTCTTTTCAGTGCTCCTCAGCATCTGCAGGGTTTCAAGGCAAAATCTCAATAGGGACCGTGACTGCTTACATCGGCAGCAGAGACGTGTGGTCACGGACTCTGCTTTGGCTCACTGTGTGGTGAACTGGCATTTTCACCACTTTATGCATTGATGTGAGGCATACCAAAAAGGAGTGGTCTGTCCTGGGTGCAAGCACCAAGGGCACACATTGTGAGTGGAGGATTTAAAACAATATTAAAATAGATTAAAAGTCAATCTGCTTTTTATTATCACCAAGAGCTAAAAAACCTAAATATGTCAATGATACAATAATCCTTCCTGCTGGGCTGACCAGCTTCCTCCACTTGCCTCCTCACCTGGAAATGCCACTGAGGAACACTTCCATCAACTCACCCTTTCATTGGTACATTCAACCAGTCAGGTATTAACACAAGGAACCGTTCTGGAGCATCTACCATGAGAAAGATGTTGTGCTTGATGCTGGGGAAATAGAAAGGCTAGGACACAGCCCGGGCTCACATTGGGCTCGCACACTGGGCAGAAGAGCAAGGGCACCAACCATGACCTCAGGAAACACGAATGTCCCTGAGCCTGCCAACCCTGGGAGGGGGAGTCCCCTTCCGATTACATATTTAACTCCCATATTCCATCAATTCTGAGAACACATTTATTCACATTTAACATGTCTGAAATCAGGATCCATCTCACCATTGCTGGGGCCTCACCAATATAACTGGCAGCCTTTTTTCTTTCCTAGTGGTGAGCAAACCTAGGATGTGTCTCCAGTCAGTTGGTGTTATAGATCCACTGTCACAGGGGAACCCAGCCAAGCCTGCGATTTGTGTGTCTGCTGGAATCCGGACTTTGTCAGGTCTTCTTCCTGAGGGTTTCTGGGACGCCTCGGGAATCGCAAGGCCAGCACGTCCGCCCGGCTTTTCACCTCCATCCTGGTGTCTCCGGCCATCCACCAGCCACTCGGGCTCAGTTGCCCAGGCTGCTACCCCTTCCTCTCACTGTGTTGTCCTTAATTCCCCAGGAATTGGCGATGGGCTGCATCCAGTGCGTGTGAAGGGTGGAGGAGAGCACAGAAGAACTATGGCGCAGGAAAGGAAAACCCAATGTCTGTGGTCATGACCGAAACTGGCTTCAGCATGGCAGCCATGCCCCTTCCGGGCTGTGACTCCCCACGTGGGACGCCCCCCCAACTCCGGCGCCCACCTTCCCCTCCCCGACACCCCCGGACGTGGACCCAAACACACAGGGGAGGCGAGAAGCCTTCACAATATGGTAATTTCTGCTTCACTGGACAGCCCCTGCTGACCAATTCAGCTCCTCCTTGTCACCACCTTCTATTCTGGAATAGGATCTGAGCTTTATCTTTTTTATAACCAAAGATGTATTAGAGTTTTTCTCAATGGACTCACTGTCTCTCCAGGACTTTCTCAGACCCCCGCTCTAGGAGATCTGCCATGACCCAGAGAATAGGGCTTCCTAAAACTTATCTGTGCCATGAACCCCTTTAGCAGTCTGATGACCCTATGGACTCAGAAAAAAAAATTAAGTGTAAAAAATAAAATACATGAGATTAAAAAAGATACCAGCTTTATTGAGATACAGTTGTCAAAAATAATACAAAACAAATCTGTGATACAATGATGTGCTTTTTTACAAACACATTAAATAATATCATCTATAAGCAAGTCTAATAATCACTGCAATTTTGAAGTGGTGAACAATATAAAGCCTATTTCTAGATACCTATCAAATTTGTACTGTACATAAAAAATATCGTATTGATGACAATATCACAGTTACCGCTGATTCTACAGTGGCTTTTTACCTATTTCATAACTGAAGGAAACGCTAAGTTTCAGTCAGAGTTGAGTGAGAACAAACATGACATTTTCACCAACCCAGGTTCATGGATCCCCTGACTGATGTCAGAGAAGGTTATGACCTTCTACCCCAGAGCAGCAGGCACTGAACTTTGGCAGCTTTTAGGATGCCCATTTTAGGGGAACCGGCTACTAGTGTAAGCACAGGGATGCAGACCCACATGGGGTGCCAGGTGGGGTGAGGGCCCTCTATTTGCCCCTCTAGAGCCACATTCTGCTCTTCTCTGCCACATCCCCCAGACTCTCTTGCCACCCAGCTTCCTATGGGGTTCTGGTAACGGGGGTCCTTTGCTGGAGACTAGAGCACAAGAAGAGAAATGTTGGAGTATTCCTTCCCCAGTAGCTGAGTCTCTCCAGGGTTGGGTGGACTCCCTGCACCCTTGTAAGACCATCTACCAGAACCAACCAATGGATTTGGAAGACTCGGGGGGAGTTCTAGCTCCAATGTAGTAGCTCTATAAACTGGGTGGGTCACCCCAACACTGAGTCTCAGGTTCCTTGTAAATAAAATGGATAAACAACGTCTCTCCCACCTCCTTGGAGGGCAGGATTTCCACACAAACGCAGATGTGATTTTAAGTAAGTCTGGCAAGTGCCGGTGGCAAAGGCCAAGGGGAATGCTAGCCCTTGTGCTGTAGAGGAGCCAAGAAGCCCTGAAAGGGGGGACAGTCCTCTCGGCTCCCCTCCTTGTCTCTCGTAGAGCTGCATGTGCACTTGAGAAACTGATTTCCATGACAAACTACCGTCCATCCTCCACATTGATGTCAGCAGCCTGCCTCTGCAGAATGCACTTAACTGGCTCTTTGAGAACCAGCAGGGAAGATAGCAGACCCACCACCTCTGAGACCCACCCTGCACCTATCCAGGAGGAGAGGTTATGCTGAACTCTTTGGGGGACTGATGGACCAGCAAGTCACACTTAGCAAGGCCTTGAACTTCTGAGCAGTGCAAAGAGGACACAACAGAAGTGGTGGCAGAGATAAAATGTCTGTTGCTTCTAGTGCAGGGGTCAGGGGCCCAGGTGCCAAACAGGAAGCAGCCTGGCATAGTGGAATAACTTCTTGGGCAAATTCCCTGCATCCAACACTTCCTCCATGCCATCCATTCTACAGTCCTGATTAATCTTCCCCAACAAACCTTCCAACACACCACTGAACTGCTCTAAGTGCCTCCTCTTTATTACCTGTCACAAGAGGCTTCTAACCCAACCCAATTCATTTTACAGAAGAAGAAACGGAGGTCCCCAGGAGGGACCTGATTAAGATCGGGTGGCTGGTTAGGACGCATGAAGTCCAGACTCTTTAGCCTATGTACAAAATCCTTCCACTCTCTCTGTCTTACCCACACAGGGTTCACTCTCTATTCCAGGCAGGCTATCCTCTTTACTGTCCCAGGAGCAAACATAATTTTGTCACCCTGCAGGCCTTATTTTTCATCCCCTTATAAGATAGTGAGTTGGATCACAGTACAGCTCCCAGGGTAGACATTTGTACAGTAGGAATAGAAGAAGCAGCGGAGATTGCCACTCCTGAGAGTGGTCTGCCCGGCCCCTCAGTGTCATGGGAATGTCTCACTATGTTTTGTGGATGAACAGTGTCTGGGAGAAATT
This sequence comes from Neomonachus schauinslandi, assembly GCF_002201575.2. Taxonomy (NCBI): domain Eukaryota; kingdom Metazoa; phylum Chordata; class Mammalia; order Carnivora; family Phocidae; genus Neomonachus; species Neomonachus schauinslandi. The sequence continues at coordinate 97,512,001 of NC_058407.1, read as the reverse complement.
CATGTCTTAGGGAAGAACATGTCAAAATAAGGGGGAATAAATGCATCTGACCAAAGACCATAGGCAATCACTTGGTAACAGCCAACAGGTATAGGAACAAATATTTTCTTTCTGGAGTCAAAGACAACTTTTATAGGGTACCTGGGTTCAATAACAGTAGTGTGTTATAGCATGATGGGGTTGGGTTTTTTCTTTCTTAATGTTCTCCAGATGTGGTGTGTGCACACACACACCCACACACACACACATACACACATGTGTGTGCACATGCATGCACACATACACATACACACACACCTACCCAAAACTATGGTTACAGTTGAGGGTTGACCCCTGGATACTACTGTGGGTCTGCACACTAGAGTAAGCATGCAACAGCAGAAGGCTCTGAATACTCAAGACTTTGCTACCTGTGAGGTCATTGGCTGCAGCAGCCAAGAACTATCATCATTCGAGGTTTACTGGGCCCATTGATTGGCAGTAAGAGAGGAAAGGTTTCTGTAATATAGAGACAAATTTGCCCCTACCCTTGTGAAACTTCAATTTAGAACAGAAGCCAACTGAAAGAGTGAAATCCTGGATCCTTTCTCTCCCAGGAAGAATTGACCTTGTGCCCCTTGCAGGCTTGCACCCATGTCTACCACTGTAACTGTCAATGGCATGTGTCTCTCCCACCCATCTCCCCTCTTTAGAGAGTGTACATGCACTCCCCAAGAGCAGACACTGATCTGACTTGTCTTTGTATCCCATGCTCAGTACCCAACCTGATGTGCAAAGCATTTTAAAAATGTTGTTTAAATGAATGGATGAATGAGTGAATGGGAATAGACATCAATAACTTTCTGGCTGATCGTCTGGTAAGAAGACTATCTGGAATGATGATCTTTCCTACCTTAATTTTTAACAGTCTTTGGGATCATTTGACTATTTATTTGTCTCTTTGTAGGGGAAATATGAACTAAGAAAAACGGAAATCAGTCTATTTCTATCTGTTCACAGCTCTTTTTAGAAGTTACAAGGGGGAAGTAAATGCCCATGATTATATCACCTGACAGTTATAAGATCATTTAATGTGCCTCATCTCTTCCTCAGTGAGTAGCAGATAGTTGTGTGTTTTCTATTGGGACAGTGCCTCACTCTGTACACGTGACCAGATATTCAAAGAAGTTGGGGAGTCATTTACGTCAAAACTCTATCTAAAAATTCAGATAGGGGCACCTGGGTGTCTCAGTTGGATAAGCGTCTGCCTTTGGCTCAGGTCATGATCCCAGGATCCTGGGATCGAGCCCCACATCAGGCTCCCTGCTCAGCGGAGGGCCTGCTTTTCCCTCTCCTTCTGTGTCTCCCCCTGCTTGTCCCCTCTCTCTCTTCTCTCTCTCACTCTGTCAAATAAATTAATAAAAATCTAAAAATTGAAGTAAATAGAATGGTTATATATCAGATTTTTGCTTAATCCTGTAAAATAAAAAGCAATATTCAAAAGAATTTCAATGGGTTATAGGAAGACCTTTTAAAATCATCAAAGAAACATTTAATCATTTTAGTGTAATTTTTATTATTATTATTTGTTCATATGGTCCCTTAACTAAACCATCGGTTAAATGATACAATATAAATGGAGGGACCTAATACTCTGCCTGACACATGATAATCGAAGCAAACAGTTTGAGATAAATGGCAGCATTAAACCTATTAATTGGTGGCTCTCAAATTTTAGGGAGCATCAGAATCACCAGGAGGGCTTGTTAAAACATGGATTGCTGGGTCCCACCCCCAAAATTTCTGGTTCAGTAGGTCAAAGGTAGGGCCCAAGGTCCTGCATTTCTAACAAGTTCTCAAGTGATGTTGAAGCAGCTGGTTTGGTGACCACACTTTTAAAACCAGCGCTATTGGCTCTTCTTTCCTACATGAAACACTCTCCTCCTTTGGCTTCTACGGTAGAGATTCCTTCTAATTGCTTATCCAATACCTATTTCCCTTTTTTCTTAGGAATAGACTCTCCTTTTATTCTGGGCAGCTGTGCAAATAGCACATTTCCCAGCCTCACTGCTGTTAAATGCAGCCAATAATAGGGATGCAGAAGTTGCCTGGTAGGATTTATAGGAGAGGATCTAAAACGTAGTGCAAAAAAGGTGGTACAAGCATTTTTGTCTTTTCCCTCTTCTTCCAATTATTACAGTGTGGATGTCATAGCTATAGCTCCAGCAGCCATTTGGACCATGAGGAACACTTTAGGAAGGAAAACATGTATAAAAGGTCATGGAGCAGAAGCATAGAATGCCAGCGTTCTTGAAGACATCATGGAGCAGTCATGCCACCTATCAATTACTTCAGATTTATTCTATGTGGAAAAAACACCCCAAATCTCTAAAATTTTAAACCACTGTTATTTTGGTTATTGTTATTTTGGTTTTCCAACAAACCTAATGTTGTCTGATTCTGCTTCCAATGCACTGTAGTGCTCTTTTTGTCCACCAGCTTCGCAGATTACTCCTCTTGATCACGCTTCCTCTTCCTCCTCCTCCTCCTCCTGTTATCTCTCCAATATCTTTTTTTTAAACCTTTTTTCTTTTTCGTGCCTTTTAAACCACAGCTTATCCAAAGATTTGACCTTACCTCTACTCTTCTCTCTTCTCTAGCCCATTCTTCTCCTCAACTAGAGGTGTTTATGACAATGTCAGCTAGCCTCTTTGCTCTAATTTTAGCCTTTCTTCTGAAAACTCCCAATTTTGAAACTGCAACCTTGCATTTGCAGAAAAAAAGCTGATACACATCTCCACCTATGTATCCCCGTGGAGTGACACATTCAGTGTTTCCAAAACTGAATTTCTCACCTTCCCTCATGAATCAGCTACTTTTCTTTTATTGCCCAATCTTTTTAATAGATTGCCCTGATTTGGACTTCATAATCTGGAAATCTTCAAGCCATCTTGAACTTTGCCTCCTCCTTAGGCTTGATAAATGATCAGTTATAAATCCCATCAATTCAACCTCTGTGACTGAACAGCCTCTCCATCCCAGCCCATCATTACAGTTCAGAGCTTCATTGCCCTTCTCCTGAGCCACTGCAATAGCCTCATAACTGCTCTTCCTGCCTCAGCTTCATGCACCTGTCTGTGAGTGTGGGAGTGTGGGTGAAGTACCACTCTCATTATATTCCACTCCCATGCAGTCAGCGTAATCCACCAGATATAGTCCACCATCTGATACCAACATATCTTTCCAAACATAGTTTCCACTACTTTTCATCATACACTTTATCTAAACTTCACCCAACCTGTATGACTTACCATCTTCAGCGTTTAGCCCATAATTCTGTGTTGCCATCTTGTTCTTTGGGCAGTAGGAACTTTCTACTACTTGCTTCTACTTCCCACCTGCTCATGCCTCAATCCTATGTATTCTCTGGGTCCAACAAAAATGTCACCTTGGGATTCCACTGAGCCTCCCCGATCTTTCAAGCTGAATGTTTTCTCTCAAATCCTATATTATTTTACATGCATATGTATATCTGAAGGCAATGACTTTTCATATTGCAGTAATCAGCATACATATGTTATCTTGTCAACTAGACCCGCTCATTCATTTTGCTTATTCTTCATAGTACCAACATGATAGGTGCTCAGTAAACATATTTTGGGTGAATAAAAAATATTTTTGTTTGTTGAGTGCACTCCTAACTACCGTGTTAAATGTTTGACTATTACTTATAGTCTATCCTCTCATTACCATGGTCACCACCTCCTCCACACCCACCTTTCAGCCTGCACTTACTTTAAACAAAATTGGCAAGAAGTGAGGGAAAGAAGGAAAGAGAAAAAAAGGGCTATGCCAATATGTTCACTTCTTTAAAAATAAATAAAACAGAAAGAAAGAGGTTAAGTTTTCATTGGCTTTGATGGATAAGGAGAGGATTGTGATTTTTGTGGCATGAAGGATATTTTTGCTCCTTTAAAAATATGAAGGATCTCTCTGGAAGGAGCCCAGCGCACTTGTTCTACCACGCATCAGACAATAGGGACTTTCTATTTGCAGCACACTTTATGCACTTTTACTGCTCCATTGCAGCCAAACAGTCCTTCAAGGAGGTCATGAGCCCTCTGAAATGATCAATGCCTTTCAGAGACTCCCCTGAGGTTCTTTTGAGAGCAAAGCCCTCTCACTCTGTTCCACTGCCGCACGGAAGGGAGAAGTTAAGTGCTATGAATCACACACTGGGATTCACTAACCTCATGTGGTGCACAGATTGGGACATCATGCCCTCCCCTTTGGCTGTGTGGACAGCTGTGTCCCCTGCTTGACACCACTGGCCCCCAGAGGCCATACAGGTGGTCCCTTCTGGCCTCCCAGGGGTATAGAGACAGTTAGACATGAGGAAGAGTACTGTGCTTGGTGTCCTGGGCCTGCAACATGCTATTTTACCCTGATGCTAATAGACCCCTTGGGTTCTCAGTTTTCTTATCTGAATACAACCTGCATAGAGGTCGCTTGTTTACTGTCCCAAGGAGATGGATGCTAATGAAGGGGAATTTTATTTATCCTTTTCCAGCTGGGTTACACTCTGAGGGAAAATACTTCCTGCCACCCAGTAATCCATCAAGCAGATGTAGTTTATTCCTATTAGATGACTATGAGGGATGGGATGGGCATGAGGATTTTCCTTCTTTCTCTCCCATGCCTTCTTCCACTTGAGCCCATGTTGGGGGCAGCCAATGAAGCAGCTCCTACTGAAAGGATCTGGTCACATTCAGCCTGAGGGAAAGGGGAAAAGGGGTGGGAAATTGGAATCAGGCATTAGCCCCTAGCCTTACTAACCAGTTCTCTCATACCTGAGGAAGATGGCCTCATCTTTTGAGGGCTGTGCTCTCAAAACTGTAATGATCTCTTTCTTTAAGACCTCGGCCTGTGGTGTCTCTTCCCCTCCCCTGGCCCAGGCTGATAGAGCAATAGGATCCCCATCTCTTCAGTCTTCTTATGCCTGAAACCTTCACTTAATCCCAATAAAACAAAGGCGCATGCTCTGATTTCCAAGCAGCAAGAAGGGGTGGAGTAGGGAGGGAGCTCTGGACTACACTTGGAACAGAGAAAAAGAAATGAAGGCAACAGGGGCTTTACTCCAGACTGTCCCTGTTTCTCTCCATTAAGGATCTGGAACTGGCACATTATACTGTCATGAGGATTAATGTCATTCTGAAGACTCTTGTATGGTCTTCATGAGAAATTTGTATTCCTTTTACTTTAATTTTATTTCTTGCAAGATAATAATCTGCATGTTAGTATGCTAAAGGAGTATTTGCCCCTTCCCTGCCTTGTGCTTTATTACAGTTTCAGGGCATTCGCTGACAAGGAGTAGTGCTTTGCCCAAATCAATTCTCTTGAACACCCAAGCTCTTTCTATGATGGTGGTGGGGGAAGGGGAGCCTCGCTTCAACTATGCACATATAAACATGGCTCTGGGCTTCAGGGAGGTGATGGATTTTAAACCTACAACATAGCTCCCTGCATTCTTAACGAGCTCCACAGATGATGCAGAGGTGGCCCCCCCAGATTGTGCCTTGAGAGTAGTGCCGGAATGGGCTCCTCCACCATCTGATCAGGAGCAGCCCCTGAGTCTCGGACAATGAAGCAGAGTGTGGAGGCTCTGCCCCCATTCCACGTTTCAAACAGGATGTACTTTCCCACAGTCACCATTTTAGACTACTAACTGCAGACTCAGGACGGTTCACAGAAAGCTATTAAACTGATCATCATTCAGACATTTTCAAGCATCTATTAAGGACCCACCATGTGCGAGACATGTTAAAGTGCTTTCGTGAGCAGTGCAGGCAATGAGAGGCGCTTACAGTGTGGCAGGACGGGGTGGCCAGAGTGTTTAGGGAAGTCTTCCTGACATAGTGGGAATCAGAGTTCTGTTTAGTGGAGGAGTAAACGCGTTCCTTGATATCATCAAGAGCCTCAGCCCCAAAGGCCCAGGTGTGTTTATCTTTCATCTGCTCTTGGTCCTGAGACAGCTTGTTGGATGCTTTCCTGGCATTAGACTATGGAGGAGACACAGCTGGGCCAGGATGGTGACAGCTCTGGACTGAAGCCTGCCCCCAAGTTGTGACCCTGCCTCAGCCACTAGTAGCCATGGTCTGTGGCCCCGATCTCTTTACCTCTCCGAACCTCTGCTCTAACCACGGTGCTTATACTCCCTCCAACATATATCAAGAGTCAAACGCAAGGGCCAATTGATTCCACTCCCAAGATTTTTTTTTATTTTATTATGTTATGTTAATCACCATACATTACATCATTAGTTTTTGATGTAGTGTTCCATGATTCACTGTTTGCGTCTAACACCCAGTGCTCCATGTAGAACGTACCCTCTTTAATACCCATCACCAGGCTAGCCCATCCCCCCACCCCCCTCCCCTCTAGAACCCTCAGTTTGTTTCTTAGAGTCCAGTCTCTCATGATTCATCTCCCCCACCGATTTTCCCCTTCATTTCTCCCTTCCTACTATCCTCTTTTTTGTTAACATATAATGTATTATTTGTTTCAGAGGTACAGGTCCGTGATTCAACAGTCTTACACAATTCACAGTGCTCACCATAGCACATACCCTCCCCAATGTCTCTCACCCAGCCACCCCAGCCCTCCCACCCCCCACCACTCCAGCAACCCTCAGTTTGTTTCCTGAGATTAAGAATTCCTCATATCAGTGAGGTCATATGATACATGTCTTTCTCTGATTGACTTATTTCACTCAACATAATACCCTCCAGTTCCATCCACGTTGTTGCAAATGGCAAGATTTCATTCCTTTTGTTGGCTGCATAATATTCCATTGTATATATATACACCACATCTTCTTTATTCATTCATCAGTCAATGGACATCTTGGCTCTTTCCATAGTTTGGCTATTGTGGACATCGCTGCTATAAACATTGGAGTGCACGTACCCCTTCAGATCCCTACATTTGTATCTTTGGGGTAAATACCCAGTAATGCAATTGCTGGATCGTATATGGTAGCTCTATTTTCAACTTTTTAAGGAACTTCCATACTGTTTTCCAGAGTGGCTGCACCAGCTTGCATTCCCACCAACAGTGTACGAGGGTTCCCCTTTCTCCACATCCCCGCCAACATCTATCATTTCCTGACTTGTTAATTTTAGCCATTCTGACTGGTGTGAGGTGGTATCTCATTGAGGTTTTGATTTGGATTTCCCTGATGCCGAGCGATGTTAAGCACTTTTTCATGTGTCTGTTGGTCATTTGGATGTCTTCTTTGGAAAAATGTCTGTTCATGTCTTCTGCCCAATTCTTGATTGGATCATTTGTTCTTTGGGTGTTGAGTTTAAGAAGTTCTTTATAGATTTTGGATACTAGCCCTTCATCTGATATGTCATTTGCAAATATCTTCTCCCATTCTGTTGGTTGTCTTTTGGTTTTGTTGACTGTTTCTTTTGCTGTGCAAGAGCTTTTTATCTTGATGAGATCCCAATAGTTCATTTTTGCCCTTGCTTCCCTTGCCTTTGGCGGTGTTTCTAGGAAGAAGTTGCTGTGGCTGAGGTCAAAGAGGTTGCTGCCTGTATTCTCCTTTAGGATTTTGATGGACTCCTGTCTCACATTGAGGTCTTTCATCCATTTTGAGTCTATTTTTGTGTGTGGTATAAGGAAATGGTCCAGTTTCATTCTTCTGCATGTGGCTGTCCAATTTCCCAACACCATTTGTTGAAGAGACTGTCTTTTTTCCATTGGACATTCTTTCCTGCTTTGTCGAAAATTAGTTGACCATAGAGTTGACGGTCCATTTCTGGGATCTCTATTCTATTCCATTGATTGATGTGTCTGTTTTTGTGCCAGTACCATACTGTCTTGATGAATACAGCTTTGTAATAGAGCTTGAAGTCCGGAATTGTGATGCCACCAGCTTTGCTTTGCTTTGCTTTTTCAACATTCCTCTGGCTATTCGGGGTCTTTTCTGGTTCCATACAAATTTTAGGATTATTTGTTCCATTTCTTTGAAAAAAGTGGATGGTATTTTGATGGGGATTGCTTTGAATGTGTAGATTGCTCTAGGTAGCATTGACATCTTCACTATATTTGTTCTTCCAATCCATGAGCATGGAACGTTTTTCCATTTCTTTGTGTCTTCCTCAATTTCTTTCATGAGTATTTTAAAGTTTTCTGAGTACAGATCTTTGCCTCTTTGGTTAGATAATATTCCTAGGTATCTTATGGTTTGGGGTGCAGTTGTAAATGGGATTGACTCCTTAATTTCTCTTTCTTCTGTCTTGTTGTTGGTGTATAGGAATGCCACTGATTTCTGTACATGGATTTTATATCCTGCCACTTTACTGAATTCCTGTATGAATTCTAGCATTTTGGGGTGGAGTCTTTTGGGTTTTCCACATAAAGTATCATATCATCTGCAAAGAGTGAGAGTTTGACTTCTTCTTTGCTGATTCAGATGCCTTTTATTTCTTTTTGTTGTCTGATTGCTGTGGCTAGGACTTCTAATACTCTGTTGAATTCCACTCCCAAGATTTTAACTTAAGGCATGTTTTCCCAATCTCATCACTGTTGACATTTTAGACTGGGTAGTATTTGTTGTGAAATTCTATCTTGTGCATTGTAGGATGCTTACCAGCATCCCTGGCTTCTGCCTACTGGGTGCCAGCAGCAACTCTCACCAACAACTTGTGACAAACAAAGTCTCCGGACATGGCTGAATGTCTCTAGGGAGACTTCACCCCAGCTGAGAAGCACTGTCACAGGATATCAAGAGAAAGATGGCTGCATGAGAACTCAGTTCTGCAGCAGCATTATGTATAATAGTAAAAACCATGAAAACGCTTTGCATCAACAGAGAGGGGTCAGGTAATTATGACACACTCATTTGTTGGCATATAGCCATTACAGATAAAAATATGAAATTATATACAAACAAAATTCATATAAAATTATATTGAATATAAAAGCAGAACATTAAATTATAAGGACACAATGCAGTTGAGTAAAAATGCTCTGAATCATAAAATCTGAGGATTAGATAAAAATCCCCTGGCCAACAACCTGATTTTCTGATCCTCAGATGCCTTGGGAGACATCTTTACTCAGGGAACATACATCCCCTTTGCCCCTATGTATTGGTTTCCTGTGGCTGCCACAAGAAATCACCACAAAATGGATAGCTTAAACCAACAGGGGCTTATTGTTTCATGGCTCTAGAAGCCAGCAGTCTGAAATCGAAGAATCTGCAGGCAAGTCCATTCTTCCTCTAAAGACTCCAGACAGAATTCTTCCTTGACTCTCCCAGCTTATAGTGGCTTCCAGTCTTCCCTGGCTTATGGCAACACCACTGAAGTCTCTGCTTTGACCTGCATGTGGGTCTCAAATCTTCCTCTCCTTCCTCTTCTTTGGACACCACTCACTGGATCTAAGACCTTCTCTAAATCCAGGTTGACCTCATCTCAAGATCCTTAACTTCATTTCGTCTAAAGACCCTATTTCCAAATAAGGCACATTCACAAGTCCTGGGGGTTAGGAGGTGGACATATGTTTAACTGGGTGGGTAGGGGTACAGTTGGGATCACAATATCCTCTACTGAAGAGCTACTCACTTCTTCCTGATCCAGGGCCTTTCATTCTTGGACAACTTCAAAGTAGAACGTTCTTCCTCGTGTTACATAAGCATCCTTACATATGTATAATTATCAGCACCCTGGAGAAAAACGTAAGGAGCTGGAAGAGTTGGATTTGTTTTCTTTTAGCTGTACGTTTTCCCAATGAAAAATAAAAACCTGTTTTCTTTCTTTCCTCATAGGATCCAGTCACACAGTATATGTGAAAGAGCTTTGTACATTTTGAACTACCAAACAAATATAAGGGACTCTCCCAATGATGTCACTTCATTTTTTAGATGCTTGTCTGTTTGGTGTGCTCTACCTGATAAGCATAGCCTTAAGCCTATGCTTGGGACATTAGCAAAGGAAGGTCATCAAAAAAAAAAATACTTTTTGGAATAAGATAATATTTGCTATTTTAAAATATCATGACATCAGATTTGCGATTTTTAAAAAGTTATCATGAAAAAAATCAGAATTTAGATGAACTTTCTTCTTCTCTTTCTCCTTCTTCTTGGAATGACATGGCTGGAAGCATCCAATATTTTCAAGTGCTCAAGGCTTCAAAGAGCATCCTGGCAGTGGCATGTGAGGATCAAAGGCTATCCATTCTTTTGAACAAATCAGTCAATACCTCAGTTTCCCTTTACACAACAGCCAGTAAGTTTTCTCTCCTTAAAATCTCCTTTCTCTTCCTTTTATTTATCTTTCTCTTTCTCCAGTCCTTACTCCTCTACCAATCTCTCTTCCATTCTCTCCCTTCCCCTCTTCTCCCTCTTCTCCCTCTTTCTCTCCCACCACCCCTTCCCAGGAAACACATGTCAGACATCTGGGTCCCAGCACAGGGAAGCAGTTCATCCAAGCTGAGAGGAGCACGGTTGGGTCGACACCTGACTTGGATACTGAAGGGCCTCTGAAATACTCCTGGAATCCCTCTCCTGATGCATAAAACACATTCATGTTAAAACATATGCCTTGTTTGATTCCCCAGGCCCATTCAGTGACCACTGCCCAGGGCTTTGAGAACACCTCTTCTCCTGCAGCCATGTGGAGGGCAGCACCAGAACCCAGGGCTCAGGTCCTACATAGGTCATTCACAAATGTAACCATGGCCACCTTTAGGGATTGGTGGTGAGCCCCAAAGGTGGCCAGCAATAAGCAGCTCCAGACATCCATTAACCATTGCACCAGCTAACCAAGGAACACCTGAAATGGGGGAAAGGTGTCCTTAGCTCTCTGAAAGCCAATGACCAGTTTTCTTATTGGCCCAAGTCATTAAAACTTTACTTTCAGTCATTGCTAAGGGTCTTTTTAGCTAAGAGTCTCTACTTAGCACAGGGCACAGGCCCAAATTGTGGTGACAAGAAATGGTCTGGACCAGCAGGAGATGAGATGTCACTACTATTTCAGATGGTATGGAACCAGGAGCTGTTTCTGTTGGTAAAGAAATCGCCCCCCTTCCTTGCCCCACTGCCAGCTGGGAGTCTACTTCCAGCCTGACTATGGACCTACAGAGCAGCTTTTCAGAGTTTGAATCTCATTTCCCCATCTATGTAGAGGATAAGCGCCATCTCTTCTTTCTCCTTTCTTTGCATCAGTGATGGTAAAACTAGAGGAAGCCATACCCACACCACTATTAATTCTGGGGCTGAAAGGGAAAAAGCACATCCCAGAGCCCTGGTGTCCATAATCCTCATCACACTCATGCAGTGGATTGAGTAGTGGCCCCCAGAAGACACATCCACCCAGAACCTGTGAGTGAGTGACCTTCTTTGGAAAAAGGATCTTCACAGATGTAATCAGGTGGAAGATCTGAGAATAAGATCATCCTGGATTAAGATGGACCCTCATTCCAATGACAAGTGTCCTCATAAGAGACGAGAAGGAACAGAGATACATAGGTGTGGCTGTGTGAAGACAGAAGCAGAGACAGGAGAGGAGTAGCCCCACGCCAAGAAAGGCCTGGAGCCACCAGAAGCTGAAGGAGGCAAGGAATGATTCTCCTCTGCAGCCTTCACAGGGAAGCTTGATTTCACACTTCTGGCCTCCAGAACTGAAAGAGAATAAATTTCTGTTGTCGTAAGCCTCTGAGTCTGTGGTCATTCATTTTGGCAGCCCTAGGACTAATACACTCACTAAGAAAACATGACAAATTGGCAGAAAATTTCAGTCTTATTAAGACACTCCCACATGTTGTCATGGAAAGGCACAGACCTGGGAGTCAGACAGACCTGGATTTGAATCTCAGCTCTGCTGCCTTTTGGGGCAAGGTTCTTAGGCAAGTTGTATAGCCTGTTGGGTCCCAGGGACCTCATCCACAGAAAGCAGAGGTGTTATGAAGAGAAAGTCAAGGTGCTGGTTTTGTTCCCTCACAACTTCCTCTTTTCTTCTCCATGCTCAGAGACCTCTGGGGGGTTCTTACTGGTGATCTATAAAATCAAGTCCAAGCTCCATCGTGTATGTTTAAGATCTTTCACATTTTGCCTGCCACCTACCCGCAGTCCTTCCAAAAACTCTTTTCCATCAGCTTCTCCTTAAGAGCCTCTGCTTTGGGCACTTACTTATACCTGAAACAGGTTTCTATCTATGCCCTCCCAATATTTACACATGCTCCCTGCTGTCCTCCTTACCCTGAGCCAGCTCCACCTGTTCTCCACCTCCCTGTCACCCCTCCTGTGTCACTTCCTCAGTGTTTCTGCAGCAGGGCCCTGAGTCATCCAGATTCAGCCGTGGAGCACTAGGATTCAGGTGATAGGTATGTCTGCATCCTGGGTCCCATCCACTGCTCGTCACGCCTCCTCTCCTATCCCTCACTTGTTTTCTCCCCACACCAGGTGTTAACTTGCTCCTAAAACTGCCTCCCCCCACCCAGGCTCATTCACACTGTGGTGTAAAATAATGACAACAGCTTAAAATATTGCCTCCCACAGGGAACTCAAAACCCTAAAGCTAAATAATGAATTCCATGCATCATCAAACATGGAGATATGAGGTGCAAAAGGGAGACAAGAAGGCCTCTCTCAAATCACACCCAGCCTCGTTCCCCCTCTGGTGGGCCTGCTGCTGGATATGAGGCAGCCACTGGCTCCACCCTCCCTCCCCATCCCCACCTTGGTTGCCTAGTTTATCTGCCTTATTCTGAGATTTAGATACCACAGGGCCTTGTCTCTCTGTGACTTTTTCTTGTTCCCCATCCAGCATTTTCCTTCTGTTTTCTTCCTGCTACTTCTTTTCTAATTGCTCCCTCCCGAGTAGGGGGGTTGGGGATCATCCATCTTGTGCACTAGGTATTCAATTATAGCAGACCTCCTCCACCCATCTCCTCCCTTCTCACTCCCTCCCTTCCTCCCGCCCTGCCTGCCCCCAGATGTCACCCTTCCGCCCCCAGATGTCACCTTTCAGGAAGAAATATATAACATTTTCCATCTGTAGCAGTCTATTGGCCACCCGCCATTCCCAACCTGAGTCCCCATTAGCTACGCCAAACTAAATGAATAAATAAATCTCTAAGGGGAGAAAGAAAGAGGAGGAAGTGCAGGTTCAGAGCTAATGAAGGTCACATCCCAGGCAGGCCTCCCAGTCCCACTTCTGTGAAATGAGCCCAGGACTGGGGAGGTACTTCTGTTTGTCTGTGGTGTGTGCTCTGGGTCAGTTCCAGAAGTACAGCGTATTATCTGCTGTTACTGCTCAGCTTAATTGGGTCTTCACATACCAGACAGCTAAGAAGCAGAAAGGCACAGCACCTCTTGTCAGGACGGACAATGCCTACTCCAATGATCAGTAAAATGACATGCCAGGTGTATGTGGCACTTTGGAGCCTGTTGACCATGGAAGGCTGGGTAGATGGACAATATTATCATCATTTCAGGGATGGGAAAACCATCTCGCCCAAGACTGAAGATGATCCTGGAGTCAGATCTACTAATTTCTCTTCTAGTTTTCATTCATTGACAATCATATTCCTCAAAAAGGGGGCACATACCCTTTGAGAATGCCGGACTTGATGCAAGGAGGTATAGGAAATCATGGTGTAAATGAGATGCTTCTCCCTGGATGGTCAGTGTCACTTGCTTATAAGTAATCTGAGATATAATTTAATACTAATATCATCACACCGTATGTACATAGATACTTACAAGATATATATGTATCAATATATTAAAAATATTTCTAAGATAATATCTGTACACATTATGCATATATATTATATATACAAGCATATATATTATGGAATAGAAAATTTTTTTCACGCTAGCTTTTATGATAAAGCAGAAGACAAAGTAATTCGAAGCTGTTTTCTCTATAGCGTTGGATCCCTGGGTTACAGTATCATTCCCCCCATGATTTCGGAATTGCCCTTGAAGGCACAGTTTAAGAAGCTCTGCCCACAGCACCCCAGACTGATCTGGTGAACTGACTCCAACCCCCACAGAGCCCCTCATTTATGAATTATCAACATGCATGTATGACATACGTAGATCATTCAACCAGAACAGGCTGAACCTAATTTTGTAGTCCCTTAGCCACTACACTTGTTCCAAAATCTGTACTTGGCCCACCTTGCTTATCACCAGTTCATCACCTTAAACTGGCCCCTCTCTCCTTCTTTGCCATCTACCAAGTCCCTCAACCAGAAACCCGGGGGAGACCATCTTTCTTAACTTCACTTAGGGCCACACCCTTCCACTATATTCAATCCAATCCATCACTCAACCCAAAACAGACCCCCAGCACACATGATCCTCTCCACCTCTGCTATCCAATCCCTGGCCTAAGCCCCCATCATAGCTTACCTGAACTGTTGTAATAGCTTCTGAATCTTTCTCCCTTTCCCACTGCTGCTTCTCCCCATTCCATCCTCCATACATGAACAAGAAGGATCTTAGTACAATATAAATCAATGCTTTCACCCCTGAGAACATCCCATTGGTGCGAGATAAAAATACAACTCCTTAGCACAGCCTTTGAGGGCCCTGAGTGGCCTGCCCTGAGCCTTCTGGAACATCCTCATCTCCTACTGGCTCTTCCCCACTCACTAAGCTCCAGCTAAGCTGGTCTCCTGCCCAGGCCTTAAACAGACCAAGTTCCCTCCTGCCTGAAGGTCTTTGCATGGCTGGCCCCTTTCCCTGGAGACATCCCGCTTACTCCTGTCCTGCCTCCAGTCCATATTTCATAACACAGCTGAGATGTTACTTCTTTTAAGCCTTCCAGGTCACTCAGTCTAGAGTAAGCACTTCCTCCCACTGTTTTCTCTCATGGCATTTTCTTCATAGCACCTCCCACAACTTGTAGTTGTGGAATTTTTAGTTGTTGCTGTTCTTACATAGTTAATGTCCATCCCCTTCTTTAGTTTATAAACTCCTTGCAGACAGACATCATATCTGCTTTACTCAGCATCGGATGAGCAATGATAAGCCTAGAACCTGCTACCTAGAAAGTGCTCAATACTTTATGAATGAATGAATAAACTGCCTGCAAATGCCACCTTGGATTGCTTTTACAGTAAACATAATTAACAGTTGAAGAACAGTGGTGAGTGTGTATTTTCCTAGTAGGTACAGGGTTATTCTGGACATTAAATAAGACAACATACATAAACTACTTAGCCTAGTCTTTGGCCTTCAGTATGTACTCTATAAAGGTGTGCTATTCTTATTTTTCTTATTATCAGTAAGTCTCAGAAAGGTACCTGATTTTTCAGCCACTATCCTAGAGACTAGTAACTGTCCCTGGTATCTACTTTTCCTTCTTTCTTCTAGTAATAGAACCACACCCCAACACACAGACACACACACACACACACACACAAAACTAGCTGGACACATACCCACTCATTTACAAATTATATTTCTCAGGATTTTGCAGATGGAAGTAGCCTCATGACATAAGTTCTTACCAATAAGAAAAATGGCATGAGCAAATTCCATGTCACTTGCTTAAAGTGACACACACCACACTTCTTTTCATTCCCTTTCCCATAGCCTGAAAGAGAGACTTGGTTAAGACCCGGTTTCTATCATGCAAAGGAGGACAACATCCTAGGCAATCACACAGTCATATTACAAGGAAACCCAAATCCTTGTACAACCTCAAGGAGCAAAGCTCCCCTGCCAGTCTGAGCCACTCACCTCATACTATTATGAAATAGAGGAAAATTTCTTATTTAATGAGACTGTATTTTCCAGTTGCCTTGTTATAGCAAATGGCCTAGTTCACACAGTTTTCACTGGACATCTTAGGGAGAAAACTGAGAACTTCTGTACTGAGACTCACAATTCTCTCAATCTAATTCTCTTTCTCGAACTGTGGTGCCACCAAATGTGATGTGGAAGGTTATGGTTGTTCTCCCTGAGGTCAGCCTTGGAGACTAAGGAATATCCACTCACTTCAATATCTCATCCTGAATCTGTCACCAGGTACCAAAGTCCTCACCCGGTTGTAGTAATTGCAAGACCTTGGGCAAATCACTCTAGTTTCTGAGTCTCCATGTCCAAGTCTATAAGGATGGGTATTATATTACTCCTACCAACCTCAAAGATCTGTAAGCATCATATGAGAGAAGAATAAACTAGAGTGAGGAATGTTGAAGATGCTTATCAACCCATTCCTTGGCCTCAGCCCTCAGAGAGACTAGGGGAGCACCACATTCACAAATGGGTCTCAGCTGAGCTGGACTAGTCCTTCCAGTTAGAGGGAAAGTAAATGTTTATCTTTCAGTACAGGGGATTAGCTATGCTTTGCACACTTGCCATTATTCCAACAATGTGGGCTCTTTCTTAATGAGAATACCACCCTGGAGCACATCATACCATGAGCTTTTAAGGTGGCTCTTGGAACACGTTTTCCAGGTTAAGAGCCAAGGTATGGGATGTTCTGGGAGAGGACATGAGAAGGAATAGAGTGATAAGAAAAATTTAGCTCCTAGACCAGGAGTCACAAAAGCTGGAATCCAATCTCAGTCCTGACACACAGTCACTTTGTGAGCCTTGCCCAAGAACTTACTCTCTCCAAACTCCATTCTGAAAAATGAGTGGGTTGGATCTGGTAATTTAGACTTACCATTCCAGTTCTAAAAATCTGCCATTCTAGGCACTGCAGAAAAAAGAATGAGGACTCCAGGGAGTAAGGTAGAAAGAGTGGAACTCCAACAGATGGAATCCAATTCATTCACTTACTCATTGATCCATTCTTTCTTTTTTGGCAAGATGTCACTGAGCCCCTACTATACAGAAGGCACTGTGAGGATGAGAAAGAAGAGACTGCCTGCTTTCCTAGGTTCTGGGAGAAGGAACACTATCTGCCTGGCACCAGATGAAGCCAATAACTCTCCACTGTATAGTTCATTTAGTGCAAGTAGCCAGACAGCAGGCTGAGAGCAGCATTCACTAACTATTCACTCGTCCTGATTTTTCAATGTGTCCTTCCTTCAAGCAGTAGTAGCTGAAATAAGAGTAATAAGGAGAATCCCCAGTGTTTAAAAATAAACGATGAATACAAACCTCTGCATGTTGGATTCCAAAGACCACAGAATTGTTATGCCAGAATGAAACAGATAAGGCAGCAACATGACCCAGAAACCCAGGTTGTTGCTTGAGATCTGTCACCAACTGCAGTATCTATGTCACTTGAGCAAGGCACTGTCCCACTCTGAGCCTTGTTTTCCTGTTCTTTAAAGTCTGGGGTTGAACAGGATTGTCTCCAAGGACTCTTCTAGGTCTGATGTTACATGAGCTTCTCCCTGATATTATTCCATAAGGTAGTATTCCCTTCTAATAATACAGCATAATGAAAATTCCCCAGAGCCAAATGTAACCCCTCTGTTTCCTTTGCATGGCTTATTAAATTAGTGAAAACCAAGAACGCCCTCACTGGAGAGCCTGGGAAATTGCTGGATATTGGGGGGAGATTTCTGAGTTTAGTACACAGTTACCCTTGGCTGGATATGCAGTCCTCTCTCCAGAGTTTTCTCTGAGTTGTGATTAAGCATGAAGCAGAGAAGTTCAGCAACGTAAAGAACAGGACTGGGCCTCTTCTTCATAGAGAATGCTTCTCAGCTAAGGGCTCTGGTACCATTTGATGCAAGGAAGTGCACTGATTCTTTGTTTCATTTTTTATATCTCCACAACCATATTTTTTTGGAGAGAGAGAGCGACAGAGGGTTGGGGGGGCAGCGAAGGGGCCGAGGGAGAGAAAAAGAGAGAATCTCAAGCAGACTCAACACTCAGTGCAGTGGACTATTAATACCTATGTATCTCATAACCCCAAGGTCATGACCTGAGCCAAAATCAAGAGTTGGATGCTCAACCAACTGAGCCACCCAGGTGCCCCTCCACAGCCATATTTTAATTACATAAGGCTATGGAAGTGAATCTGAAACAAACCTTGAGGTTCAGCTGACCCTGATCAGTTATTCAGAGCATACTAGAGACTGCATAGGAGCATTTGAAAAGGCCTTTGTGAACCCATCCCAGGGTAAGTGCGTGTGTGTGTGTGTGTGTGTGTGTGTGTGTGTGTGTGTGTGTGTGTGTG
>NC_058407.1:97439150-97493848 GCF_002201575.2 Neomonachus schauinslandi | reverse complement strand
GTGTGTGTGTGTGTGTGTGTGTGTGTGTGTGTGTGTGTGTGTGTGTGGAGAGAGAGAGAGAGAGAAGGAATTGAGACAGGTATCTCTTCTATGGATTCTATGGAGCCCTCTGAGGTGCCAAGGGTGCCAAGTGGGGCACAGGATGGGCACTGGGGAATTCCATAATTCTGACTAAACCACCCTTCAGGTCCATGAGGAAGAAAGAAGCTTCAGAGCTGAAAAGGCAGGCGTGATGCAAAGAAGTGAATGTAGCTTCATTCAATTCTCAGGATTGAAACTTGGAAGACACAGGGGTTAATAGTTATTGAAAACCTGCTATGTTCCACATACTGTGATGAGCACTTCATAGGCATCTTCTCTTTTTAACCCAAAACTCATATATGCACACACAACCCTTTGAGGTAGGTATAATTATCCCCACTTCACTGATGAAGAAAGCAGGGCTTAGAGAGGTGAGCTAGCTAATTTGCTCAAACTAGAAAACTGAAACACAGGTCTTTCTTACTAATTCTGAAACATGAGCTTTTTTACAAAATCAATGGTTCCCACACTGTTGGAGTGGGAAGAGCTTCCTTAGCATATCAAATCCTTCCTCCTTGCACTTCTTCATGATGCTAGATTTTTAAAAATCCATTCTATACAAATGCTTGGGATAAATATGAATTTGGAGGTATTGGAGGAATCACTGCATTTGCCATGCTAACAGGCAGGCTAGGGAATAACAGGGCTTCCTGGGCGCACATAAGAAAGCAATGAGAAGGAGAAGTGGACTATTAATACCTATGTTTTATCACATATGGCATGCTCTGGCTTGGGGACTTCAAACTGGGAGCCTAACTTTTTATTCTTTCTTCTTTAGCCTTTTATTTCTGAAAATAACAGATTTTGACTTTTCTGTACCTCCAAGGAGATGTCAGAGTCTCCTTGAGAAAATCAAAACAAAGCTGTTTTGTGAGTAAATATATGCTGAATGAAGGAATTACCATAAGCCATTTATTCTAGGTGCATTAATTAACACTGCCTCATTCATCAGCTGTACTGTCCAATTTACTTTAGAGGACCAGCTGTCTCCAGCCCTGGAGGGCTTCTGTGGGGTTGAGATCATTAGTCTCCACACCCTGAAGGAGAAGTGGAGACACAGTGTTGCTCCCTTACAGAGTTGCACACAGAGACACTGGAGATCAGAATAGAAATGAGTTTACTGACTGAATGTGAAATGATCAGATTGACCCATATTTAAACATTAGAATTGCATAGAGTTATAATAGAACATGTTTTCCAAGGTAGTTGAGATGTTCCCTTTACCATATTAAAGACTGAAGTCTAATCAGGCTACTCTCCAAACGCTTATCAAGGTAGAAATTCTGCAGCAAGCTGTCTATAGCCCCAAGGCATCAAGTAGAGCCAGCTTAAAATTCAGGGAACACTTGTGGTATAATCTAAGGAAGCCCCTTTCCCTTAAAATAATCTCTTCCCCATTGGCCTTCTGGCAATACTTGACATGCCACCATTAATTACATTGGGCTAATAAATGTTTTTCTGGAATAGGTGCAATTGACATGATAAGAGCTGAGACTAGGCAATTCTAATAGGACTGTTGAAGAATTAGCTGTCCAGGGCAGTAGGCCCTGTTTAAAGGCAAATGTGGGGCAAGACACCCTGTTAGGCAAGTGAAAGTCTGACAGCTCATTGAGGCTGGTGGGCTACCAAGGAAAGGGTATAGAATGGAGAACTACTTGTGTACATGCATGCATATATGTGTGTGTGTGTGTGCCTCTGTGTGTGCATGTGTGTGCAGACAGGGAAGGGGGATGTCTATGAGGATCCCCCGCAAGGCTGCCCAACAAAACCAGTTATTGTTGCTATCTTCCTTCTAATCCACTCCACCTCTCTATTTTCTCTCTCCCCAACTGCATGTAGAATTTCTTGAAAGTATATTAGATAGATTTCAGAATCGGTGAGCAAGCATGAAATAGTCTTCCAAACCAGGCAGCCACAAAGGATGTCTGGGCCCAGGACAGAACTAAAAGTCAAGAGGCCTTTCCATTCTGGCTCTGCCAGGATCATGTGAATGTCCTCAGTTTCTCTTTGTCTCCACCATTCAGTGTCTATTCTCTAAGTTCTCTGGGAGCATCTCAATTCACTGTTTTCCCCTATGTCTTGGAGTTACACATTCAGTCAGGTCAGCTCTCTTCAGCGGCAGGCAATAGCCAATCAACCAACACAATGTGTGTGTGTGTGTGTGTTTATGCATTAGGGTGGAGGTAGGGAGACAAGCTTAATCTCATCTGTTGTTTCAGATAGTAAACAAACATTTACAGAGCAAATGGACCACAGACATAAACCCAGCAGTCACACCTTGAAACAAAAGCTTTATGAACTTGATTTAAAAAAAATGCATACTAACAAGTATAAATTAGAGAAGCTCACAAGACTATGCTAGTGAATGGGGTATGCACACAAAGGAAAAGGAACATTGCAACAGGTAGGGCGACACAGGAAAGTTAATCCCAGAAGATAGTCTGGAGATGTAGTTTGAGGAGGAAGAGATGGAAAAGGTCACTCTGGGTATAACTTGGCTCCAATATCAATTTTCCCTCCAGCAGAAGTTGGCTCAGTAAAAAGCAGAGTCCTCACTATTCCCCTACAAATGGGCTGAGATCTGTCCCCAAAGCACTATTATGCATTCGGACATTCTCTTGCTATATTTGTATGGGAAAGAAAGAAAGTAATTCACAACCTCCCTAGTTCTTTTTCTTGCTCTCCATTTGTCTATGTTGCTGGCATGTTATTTCACTAAAGAGGAATGTCCTATTTTTAAGAGGTAGAAGGCAGTATGTGGGGTGGAGGTTATACTAATAAATTTTGACATGGAAAAAAAAGGAGACCTTCTCTTATTTCCTTATAATAAATGAAAACTAAGTCAAGAATCTTGAAGTTCACTGTCATCCCACAGTGATGTGAAGGCCTTCAGGAGGGAAGAGATATCTTCAGAGGGTGGCTGAGCACGTGCCTGACTGGTGATGTGGGAATGAACGTTAGTGCCTAAATCTCCTAACATTTTTATTAATGCCCTAAACTCCTGCAAATTCCCCAGATCGCTCTGGGGCTGGGTGCATCCTTTCCCTCAGAACATGGTGCCTATATCCAGTTCCTCTTGGATGATGCCAATCCTAGATTCTTCCTGTCATTTGATATACATTTATTATCTTCTATTTTCCAAGAAGCTCTAAGTATTAAGAATTTAAAGAATTCAAAGATGAATAAGAAAATTTGTCTTGTTACAAGCATGAGTCTGCTGGGGCTGCCATAAGAAAATATCACAGAGTTGATGGCTTAAACAACAAAAATGTATTTTCTCATAGTTCTGGGAGCTACATGTCTAAGCTGCAGGTGTCGGCAGGTTTGATTTTTCCTGAGGCCTCACTTCTTGGCTTGCAGATGGCTACCTTCTCACTGTGTCCTCACATGACCTTTCCTCTATCTGCATGCACCCCTGGTGTTTCTGTGTACATCCAAATTTCCTCTTCTTAGAGGGACACCAGTCAGACTGGACTAGAGCCCACCCTAATAGCCTCATTGTAACTTAATCACCTCTTAAGGGCCGTATCTCCAAGGGCAGTCACATTCTGAGGTACCAGGAGTTGGGGCTTCAAATTATGAAATTAAGGGACATGCAATTCAGCCCACTAATAGCAAGACAACTCCCTATACTCATAATAAATCAGATATCTTAAAGCTACTCAAAAGAAAAAAAAAAGCTTCAATTTTTGTAAAGGACCAACAGATTGAATGGGTCTTCTGGCCAGAGTAGGTCCTTCATATTAGTTAGCTGGATTGAGTTCCCCTAAGGTGTGGGGAACTCCCCACAACTCCAGACTCTCTTTCTTACTCCAGTAGAGATTGAATATGCAAAGGTAATTCCAGGCAAAGGGAGCAGGCGATAAAAAGCCCAATCACTGCAAGTTCCTATTGAAAGAGTTGAATGTATCAGATGGTGTCTCATGGGGATAGGTTAGGCAATAAGACAGAAAAGATGTAAGACAGAAAAGGCCCAGAAGGTAAAGGTTCAGACATGTATGTATGGATCCCGATTTTATCCTATAGGCTCAACAATAGGGGTGTGACTTGGACAAGGCAGAATATTTTGACATGAATCTCTGCTTTTTTGGAGATATTACTGATGTGGCAGGAGGGAGAATGACCAGAGTGGGGAGAAATGCAGATAGGGAGCCCATTTAGGAAGAGACTACAATGCTTTGGGTCATTTTCCAGTGTTTCTTCTGTGAGGCAGTCACAGAAGTGGGGGTTGCAAAGGAATGTAATGTCCCCCCAAAAGACTCTGGAAAATGTTCCTTTAATCTCTCAGAAGAGGCAAATGCCAGTGAGGTCAGATTTGGGGGAAGGTCACTGGCCAGAGAAGGTAAGAACATTCTTTGTAAAGACTCCAGGCACAGCGCCATTGGTTTACGTTGTACTTGAACCAAAGCCATGCTGAAGGAAGAAAGGAATTAGATCAGAGTCTCCCAAAAGCTATGTGGGGAGTCTCCATGGTCATGTTAACTGTTGGATAATTAAATTACTTCTTAGAAAAGTAAGATATATTTCCTCTTTCCCAGTATAGTATTTTTGGAAGAGAAATGTGTGCCTTCTGCTGGCTGCCTGGTGTGTCCAATTCTAAATGTCAAGGCCAAATCCTGAAAATAGTGCTGGAGACATTTTGTCTGAGAGGTGAGTCGGGGTGGGTCTCTCCCCCTGGATCAGATGAGGCTTTACCACCACGGGGAATGAAAACCTGACTTCTGCAGGTACGAGAGTAGTACAATTTCCTGTTTCAAGAGGGCCATATGATTTGGCTTTTTTCTTTTAGCTTTTTGTTCCTGCACTCAACATTTGTCAAGCACCTTCTATATGTCAAACTAATGATAGACACTGGTGGTACAAAGGTGACTATGACCCAGTCCAGAGAAGTTTCTTGCTGTCTGATAGGGACCAGGCAGATACAAGTAGATGAATTAAAAAGCCATATAACATACACTTTATTGAAACTATGGACTAAGGGGACCACAGAGGAAGAGCTGTCCTCAGGTAAAGCATGTCCTCAGATAAAGCATGCCATGACGTACATGGTGTGATGATTCACCAAGATGCTGGGTCCAAATATGTAGTTCACTGGTGTATATGGGTACCTGGAATTCCTGCATTAATTATTCCTTGGGTTAAGGCCTATTTAAATATGAGAATGTTTTATTCTAATCATATCCTAATATCTCAGCTCAATCACTTAAAATAACCATTCACCCAAACAATATGAAAAGACATAGAACTGGCAGGTGATCCATTAATCACCCAAACATTTATTAATTATCTCTTATCTACAGTGTACTGGACTTGGACACTATAGGGAGGCAAAATGTCACATAAGGAGGAGAAAGGGAAATAAGGAAGGCAGTTAGCAACTGCTTACTGTCAGCCATGATGTTGGGAATGTGACATATATTATATTACTTATTTTTTAAAGGAAGGCAATAGTAAAATCTCAATTGTATAGGTCAAGAAGCAGGTGATATGAATTGCAGACAGCAAGGGGCAGGTCATTGCCATGCCAAAATCCATGACCAATTAATCACTCCCTGGTAGTCTGGCAAGAGTGCTGGGGGGACATTTTGTAAGGAAAGGGAGAGGAGAGGGAAAATCCCTGATGCGAAATGAAGCAGTGGCATGAGTATCCAAGGGGGAGGGGTCACCCAGGGCAGAGCCCACCGTGGCCTGAATTTTCCAGAGCTGCAGCAGTAGATACACCCCCAGCTGCATCTAAGCACACATGGAAGTATGTCCACACACTGCTGCATTTGCAGTCTTCCTGGGTCAGTAGTATGTGCTGCTGTAAGACACATGTATTTTGTACATACATGTGCTACCAGTTTTCAGGTGGATGTACATGCTATGATTACCAAAATAAACATCAATTTAAAAGAACTGTTGAATTTGTATCCCTCTGTCATTGTGAATATTCTCAGTTAGTGGATACCAGAAGGGCACTCACTATTCTGTATAGGGCATGATGACATTTTTGTTCCTTGACAACAGACCAGGGTCCTCATTTTGGAATAGGTTATGTGTCAAAGGACTAGAGAAATTGTACTCCCTCTGGTTAATATCTGTTAAGGTTATCACCCCCACCAGGGGACAGACACTATGAAAAGAACATTGTACATAGTCTTACTTGAGTTTCATGGCTGTGGGTAATACTCATGGTAAGTGGGTAATATTATCATCCTCACTTAAAAGCTGAGAAACATCAAGCAACTTGCCCAAGGTCACATAGCCATTTCCAAGCTCTTTAACATAGTAGCTCATTGAATACTCATTGCATCCATATTAAGTATGTACTATTATCATCATCCTCCCCATTTTTCAGACAAGAAAAGAGAAGCATGGAAAAGTAAGCAACTTACCCAAGGTCAACAGTGGTAAGTCCTTGAGCTGGTATTTGGCCCGGTACCTGGATTTGACCTGCACAGCTCAGCTCCTAACCATCAGCCTCTCTCACTTATTTGATAAACTGTGATTCTGCCTTCTTGATGCTATCAGACTCCAGACCAAAACTTCCTGCAGGAACACAGCTTCATCTTGTGGGCATGAAAAAGACCCTTGCACATACTCTCTGAGTGATCAAGCACCTTGCCTCCAAAAGCTCTTTTTGAGCTGCTGCTAGAATGTTTTTAAAAGGAACTATTCAATAAATTGGGGAGATTTCAGTAGAGTTTGTCAACCTAATGGGCTGGTGCTCCAGACATAATCATGCACAAGATAAACTATCCAGTGGAGAGAAAAGGAAATTCCTTGCACTCAGAGCTAGAAGACACCAAGATGAAACTGCACTGGGACTCAGAAGTACAATCAACTAAGTCGGTTATAAGGGACTTTGGGTCCCAAGGGCCTGTGACAGTCCAACTTCCCTACACCTCCAAATGTCTGACCAGTATCCCTGGGATTAGGTCCTTTGAGGAATCTAAAGTCATTAGGTGCATCTTGATTCTGTCCATATAGAACACAGTCTACTATGTGTCCTATACTACATATAGGACACAGTCTACTATTTCCAATAGACTGAACCTCCTGCTCTCTTCCACGTGAACAAGCCAGATCACACAACTCCTGACCTGGCAGAACTGCCTTTGCATCTAAATGCAGGTCTTGAATTTTTTGTCCTTTTCTTTCATTTTTAATTTCATATTGCTAGTTTTTACCCAGTATTTTAAGTTTCAAAATTCTTTTGAATGTTATTTCTGCCATTCATCTAACAAATATTCCCAAGATTGAAGTAACCCATATATTTGGAAAGTTGGAACTCTTTTTTTTTTTTTTGTGGTTTCAGGAGTAGAATTTAGTGATTCATCTCTTACATATAACACCACTGTTCTTCATAACAAGTGTCCTCCTTAATACCCATCACTCATCTAGCCCATCCCTCACCCATCTCCCTCCATCAACCCTCAGTTTGTTCCCTATGATGAAGAGTCTCTGATGGTTTGCCTCCCCCTCTCTCCTTCTCTTTTTTTTCCCTTCCCACACATTCATCTGTTTGTTTCCTAAATTCACATATGAGTGAAATCATATGGCATTTGTCTTTCTCTGGCTGACTTATTTCACTTAGCATAATACACTCTAGCTCCATCCACAGCCTTACAAATGGCAAGATTTCATTCTTTTTGATGGCTGAGTGATATTTCAATATATATATATATATATATATATATATATATATATAACATCTTCTTTATTCATTCATCAGTCAATGGACATTGGGCTCTTTCCATAGTTTGGCTATTATAGATAATACTGCTATAAACATTGGGGTGCATGTACCCCTTCAAATCTGTGTTTTTGTATCCTTTGTGTAAATACCTACTCGTATTATTGCTGGATCATAGAGTAGTTCTATTTTTATGCAAAGTTTGAACTCTTATCTTCTTCCAAGTCATTGATGAAAAGTATGGAACATGGACACAGCTCTCTGTTCATGCCTCTTGGGACTTGACTTCAGGTTGACCTCAACCCACTGCCTGATTCCCTGGTGACTGTTCTAGCTGCTGTGTAATTTTCAGTGAATACTTCCTAGATCCTAGACACTATCACCTTCTAGTCTAAGAACTCAAAAACGTCTATTTAATCATCTTTTCTAAGTGGACTAAACACTCTGATCAAAAGACATAGGGTGTCTTTCCACATCACTTGACATCAGGGAAATACAAATCAAAACCACAATGAGAAACCATCTCACACCAGTCAGAATGGCTAAAATTAACAAGATAGGAATCAACAAATGTTTGTGAGGATGCAGAGAAAGGGGAACCCTCTTACACTGTTGGTGGGAATGCAAGCTGGTACAGCCACTCTGGAAAACAGTATGGATGTTCCTCAAAAAGTTGAAAATAGAGCTACCCTATGACCCAACAATTGCACTACTAGGTATTTACCCCAAAGATATAAATATAGTGATACAAAGGGGCACCTGCACCCCAATGTTTATAGCAGCAATGTCCACAATAGCCAAATTGTGGAAAGAGCCAAGATGTCCATTGACAGATGAATGGATAAAGAAGATGTGGTTCATATATACAACGGAATATTACTCAGCCATCAGAAAGGATGAATACTTACATTAACATCAACATGGATGGAACTGGAGAGTATTATGCTGAGCGAAATAAGTCAATCAGAAAGACAATTATCTTATGGTTTCACTCATACACGGAATATAAGAGACAAAGGATCACAGGGGAAGGGAGGGAAAACTGAATGGGAAGTCATCAGAGAGGGAGAAAAACCATGAGAGACCCTTAACTATAGCAAACAAACTGAGGGTTGCTGGAGGGGAGGTGGGTGGGGGATGGGGTAATTGGGTGATGGGCATTAAGGAAGGCACATGATGTAATGAGCACTGGATGTTATATGTAAGTGATGAATTACTGAACTCTACATCTGAAACTAATGATGTACTATATGTTGGCTAATTGAATTTAAATTAAAAAAAAGACATAGGGTGTCAGAATGTATAAAAAAACAAGAACCATCTACACGCTGCCTACACAATACTCATTTCAGAATGTTCAATTTTTAATCTATAGTCTCCTGAAGTCATCTTTGTCTCCTGTTTTGAAAACAATAATATCTGCCTGTTTTCAGTATCTGATCCATTTTCATGTATCTCAAATATTATAAACAATTGTTAAATATTATAAATGCTAATTCATTTCATATGCTAATGTGTAGTTTAGGGAAGCCAGAAATATGAATTTAAGAATTTACTGGGTAATCACTTTTTGTCTCTTTGCCTTTTTCTCCCATAGAGGCAGCAAATAGATTTGAAATCTGTTTATTACCCCATACCCAGGCACTCAGAAACTTTCCCCATTATCTACGAAGGAGAATAGAAAACTCTAGTTATTCACCCAAGATCACAGGATGAGGAATGGGAAAGACATCTCATAAAGTCACCTGGCAATATCACCTGGTCACAGCATGTCCCAAACACTTCCATCAGCTCAGAGCCTGCAACAGATTGAAAAGGACTATAAAATGTGATATCTGGGAGCAAACTTAGAAATTGTCTAGTGCAGCCCCTCATCTTGCAGATAAAAGTGAATCTCTCAGGGGGAAAGTGGCTTAAGTAGTATTATGTGGTATATCCATGATGTAGGCATGTTTAAAACATTCCTAATCCAGTTTGCTTTCTATTATGCTGGATCATTTTCTAAAACCTAATTGGCATATCAGAAGGAGGAAACAGTTATTAATGGTGCAACTCATTTTGGCAAAACAGTAACAAGACTTTACGTAATTTTATGAAGAGCCACTGTAAGTAAGGAGCCTGAAATAGAAGCAAATGACTCATAAAAAGAAGAAGAAGAAGGTAGCAGGAGGGGAAGAATGAAGGGGGGGAAATCGGAGGGGTAGACGAACCATGAGAGACGATGGACTCTGAAAAACAAACTGAGGGTTCTAGAGGGGAGGGGGGTGGGAGGATGGGTTAGCCTGGTGGTGGGTATTGAGGAGGGCACGTTCTGCATGGAGCACTGGGTGTTATGCACAAACAATGAATCATGGAACACTTCATCTAAAACTAATGATGTAATGTATGGGGATTAACATAAGAATAAAAAAAAAAGAATTAAAAAAAAAAGAAAATGAGAAGCAAATGACTCATAGACATTCCTTTGAATGGTCCTCATACTCTGCTTCCCGTCATTCCTTCCACTCAGCCATCATCTCCATTTTAGAGTTGTGAAAACTGAGGCACAGAAAAATTTGGTAATTTTTCTAAATTTAGAGGTACTAAGGGATTTGAATCTAAACAGAGTGGCTCCAGAATTTGTGTTTTTGGCCATAAACAAAACTCTCTCTCCCACTCACTTACGGCTTCTAGGGGTACATCAACCAGGCTGCCCCCACTAATAGGGCTAATTGCTTCTTTCCAACAGAATGTACCTTCTTTACCTGATCGAGCTGATCTGATAAACTGATATGTGCTAACAAGCACAAATGAGCTGCGCTTCTCAACTTACCCTTTTTGACAGAGGCCTTCTGGAGACCATGAGTTTGCATGGGTTTAGATCAACCAACATTCTTCAAGTACAAGCCCCATGAGGGATCTATTACAGATATTCTCAGGAGAGTTAACCTTGCCCTTCCTCTCACATGTTAAAGTAGTCTGCCTGATGTGTGATAAATAATAACACCCTGTGTTTGACATGCACAATACCTTGAAATCACTTCCTCCCTTTTGATCCCTCTCCCAAAGCAGTTGAATGCTGAGGCAATGCAGACCCCATAACTTTGTGGGGTCTCTATTTTAGGTGTAGTACCAAGGGCCTCCCATATGTTATCCTATTTAATTGTCACAACAATTCATTTTACAGATGAGGAAACATTGGCTCAGAGAAGCAACCTCATGTTAATGATCTTGCTCAAGTTCTCCAGCCAGAAAGTGACTAAAATGTTGGGACTCAAAACAAGTTTGGTTCTACAGCCCTTGATTTCCTGTTCATCTTCTTTTTCTTCCTTTCTTTTTTTCTTTTCTTTTCCCTTTTTAATCATCCTATGCTCTCTCACATATATTAGCCCATTTTTAAGATGGAGGTCATCCAAGGGGGACTGGTGAAGGGATTTCACAGAAGTAGGATGGAGGTATGCACTAAATTCACCAAGCTTTATTGCAATTTAAGCGGAATGAAGGCTACACTTGGAGACTGAGACATGCTACATCATTTGAAACTTCCCCTGTTGCTTGGTACCTTTGTAAAGTTCAAGAGATCAAACAAGATGCTCTCTAAAGTGTGACACTGCCCTACAGACAGCAGAAGGGTGAAGGATAGGAAATACCTAGAGTCAAGACAGACTGCCTCTTTGTCCCCAGCCTAAGTAGAAACAAAAAGATACTCCAAGAATGAGAAATGGAGAGCATAAGTTGCTGCAAGTTCGGTATTTCCCAAACTTCTATCTTTTGCTAAACACATAATGTTTTTCCCATATAGGCATATCAATAAAACAGTTATAAACTTAATATTTTTCTTTAAATTGCTTAATTAATTTGTTTTACTTAATTAGAGAGATGTGTTTTTTACAAAAATATTGAAGTCTAAACTCATGTAGAGAAGTTCCCCAATCATAATACAATACTTGATAAATTTTTGAAAAGTAAATACTCTCTATAACCATCATCCAAATCAAGAAATGATCACCGGTACTCTGGAAGCCCTCGTACTGCCTCTTTCTTAAGCACTACACTTTTATCCTCAAAGGTAATCACTATCCTAACTTCAAAAACCACAACTTAGTTTTGCTTCTTTTAGTAACTTACTAAAAATGAAATTAGGATATTATGTAAGGCTTTTTTGTCTGTCTTTTTTCTTCAATATATTGGAAGTCAGATTTCTCTATATTTGTTGCATGCAGCAATAATTCATAATTTTCATTTCCTGTAGAGTATTCCATTGTATGAATACACTGCAATTTATTTATTCATTCCACAGGTGAGGGGCATTTCTATTGTCTCTAAAATATTGCAACTACAAACATTTTGCACATGTTTTTTGGTGCAGAAGCATGACATATTTCTATTGCGTATATATTTTGTAGTGGAATTCCTGGGCCAAAAATAAGTGTATGTAAATAGTGATAAAACAGTTTTCTAAAATAATTGTACCAATTTATATTCACACTAGCAGTATATGACAGTTCTGGTTGCTCTACATGTTTACCAACATTTGCTATTGTCAGAGGTTTTTTTAAATTATTTTTAGCCATTCTGGTGTGGATGCAGTGGTATTGCATTGTGGTTTTAATTTGTGTTCCCATTTTGACTAATGAGGTTGTACACCTTGGCATTTAGATATTCTATTTAATGAAGCGTTTTCAAGTTCAAGCTTTCACCCATTTTTCTATCATATTGTCTTACTTTTTCTAATTTATTTGTAGTAGTTATTTATATGCTCTGCACACAAGTCCTTTGTTCCTAATATATATTGTAAATTTCTTCTCTAACTCTGACTTGCCCTTTTACTTTTAATGGTATCTTTAGAGAAACATTCTTAAGTTTAATATAGTCCAATTTTTCCATCTCTTCCTTTATGATTAGTGCTTTCTTTATGTCTTAAGAAATATTTTCCTATCGTAGGGCTATGAAAAATTTTTCATGGTATATCCTATATACTTTATTATTTTACCTTCCACATTTAGGTTTATAATCTAACGGTAGTTGATTTTTGTATCTAGTATGAAATAGAGGCAAGATTCTTATTTTTCCATGTGAATATCTCATTGATCCAACACAATTTATTTGTTTTTTAATTATGTCTTTCAGTGCCATAAGTGCCCATTTACTTTGGGTCTGCTTCTGCATTCCTTATACTGATCCATTAACATATTAGTATATCCTTATGCAAATGCCACATAGTTTTGATTGATGTAGCTTCATAATGACTCAGGTTATTAGGTAGTATAAATCACTAACTTTGCTTCAAGACTGACTTGACTCAACTTGGTGGTTTTCAGAAAAACTTAAAATATAAATTTGAGAATCAGCTCATCAATTTACACACATACACACACACACACACACACACACACTTTCCTGTTACTTTATTTGGGATTATATCAAATGAATAAACCAGTTTGAGAAGAACTGACATCTTTATAATATTGAGTCTTCCAATCTATGAACATGGTATATCATTTCATGTAAACCTTCTTTAATTTCTCTCAATAGTATTTGTGCTTTTGTATGTAAAGATGTTATACATCTTTTTCTAGACTTATTCTCAGTACATATGTTTTTATTCTATTGAAATGGTATTTTTTAAGATTTCATCTTATAATCATTTGTTGCTAATAAATTAAAAGATTTTTTTGCAAATAACATGTATTTAGGTTCAATTCTCTACTACTTTACTATTAGTTCTGTCTCACCTGTAGCATGTTCTTTCTCTGTTTTCTGGCCTTCTTTGGAACTCGTATTTTCCCCCACCCCCACATTAACATCTTAAATAAACCTTCCTTTATTACTCATTTTGTGACTATCATAGAGACTACAATATGTAACCTTGAATTATTAAAGTTTAATATACATTAGTACTATCACTTCCCAAAGAATGCAAGGATCTTGGAATATTTTTCTCATTTACAACTTACTGCTCTTTATGCTTTGGTTGTCATGAATTTAATTCTGTAAGATATTTTATGGTTTCAAACAGTTAGTATCCATTCACACTTGCCATATATTTAACCATTTCATTGTTTTCTGTTATTTTCTTTCCTATATTTCCTTACTTTTATATGAAATCATTTTCCTTATGTAGGAATAACTCCCTTTAAAATTTCCCTTCCATACAGACCTTTCAGTAACAAATTATCTCAGTTTAATTATCTGAAAATAACTTTACTTCATATATCTTGAAGGATATTTTATTGGATGAAGAATTCAAGATTAACGGTTATTTTCTTCTATACTTTGATATTTTCTTGTCTTCTTACTCCCATGGTTTCTGTTGAATAGTCCTTGGTAAGTCTTACTGCAGTTGAAGGTAATGTATCTTTTTTTCTCTGGTACACACTTTCACGTTTTTATTTTTGTCTTTGTTTTCAGCAGATTTATTGTGATGTGCAGTGAAGTTTTCTATCTTGTTTCAGGTATGCCAAACTTCTTGAATATGTGGCTTGGTGTCTTTAATCAACTTTTGAAAAGTCTTGACCATTATGTTTTCTGATATCACTCCTATGCCATTCTCTTTTCCACTCCTTACTCAGGCACCAATTACATGTATATTTTATCTCTCCTCTGTGTATCATATGTCCTTACATTCTTTTATGTATTTCTTAATATTTTTTTCTCTCCACTCTTCTAACTGGATATTTTCTACTCATCTCTTTTTTGGTACACTAATCTCCTCTTCAGTTGTATTTAATCTGCATTCGTAATTTTCTATTGTAGTCTTTCAGTTCTAGAGTTTACATTTGATTTTTTATATAGATTCATGATATTTCCCATCTTGCTATTAATTTTTTAACATAATAATCACAACTGTTTTAAAGTTTATGTCTATTAACTTCAATATATTGATATCCTTGGGTTTTCTTCCTATTGTCTGATTTTTATCTCTTGTTTCTTAATAATTTGGACAGCTTACCTGGTCTGCGTAAGGACAGTTATGCAAATAACTGAAGCATGGTGTACTCCAGTAAGGATTTTCTTTTGTTTCTGTTAGGCACTTAGGCTAAGGAAAGATTATCTTAATCCTATTTTGAGCTGACTGAAACTTGGGTTTCTGTCATTGCAAAAGTGGTTCTATTTTTGGTTCCTCCTTATCCTAAGAAGTAGCCTTTCAACAATCAAAATTGAAAGCAATTCTCAGTGATTCTTGAATTCCAATTGTTATCTCTGAAGTCTGGAGAGATTACTGAAAGTTCACCTCAGTTTTTCATTCTCTCAGCTGCCACTTACAAATCAGCAACTGCTTCAAGAGAAAAATGCAGCTAAAGATCAGTGTCACTTCTCTATGCTTCCCTTTTCTCTGAGATCTTGTCCCCTCATGTTCATGCTGCTGTGGTACCTTTCCAATTACTTCAAACATATTTTTTTCCTATTTTTTCTCCAATATTTTAGTATGGGAATTTTCAGACATAAAGAAAACATTACAGTATTTTACAGTGAACAGCCACGTACCCATAGACCAGAGTCTATAATTTACATTTTCCATGATTGGCTTATTTTATATCTCTCCATCTATCTTTCCTTCTGTCCATCCATCAATTCATCTTTTTTTAAAAGCATTTTAAAATATATTAAAACCATCAGGACACTTCCCTTGAAATATGTCAGGACACGTTTCATTAACTAGAGTTCAATATTGTTTTACAGGCAATTTTCTTTAGACACGAAATTTACATTAAGTGAATTTTGTAAATTTTAAGTAAACACAGACTGGGTTTTGAGAAATGTATATACTGTATAACCCAAACCTCTATCACTCATGCCTCTTTCTAGTTATTTCCCACTCCCACCACCCCATAGGCAACAGTTACTATAATTTTTTTGCACAACAGATTATTTTGGCCTGCTGTAAAACTTCATAAATATGGAATCACATACAATATATGATTTTGTGTAAGGCTTAATTCAATATAATATTTTTGTAATTCATCCATATTGTTGCATGTATTCATAATTTGTCCTTATTTTATTGCTGAAGAGTATTCCATTATATGAATATACAACAATTTGCTTATCCATTCTCCTATTGAAAGATACCTAAGATATTTGCATCCTTTGCCTTGCTCTTGATCTTAGGGAAAATGTGTTCAAAAGTTCACCATTAAGTATTACGTCAGTTTTTGGTATTTTGTAGATTCCTTTTATCAGGTTAAGTTCCCTTTTGTTGTTAGTTTGCTCTGTGTGTTCATGTGTGTGTTTATCACAGATAAGTACTGAGTTTAATATTGTCATATGCTTTTCCTGAATCTACTGAAAATACACAATGATTTTTCTTCTTTATTATATTAATAGAGTGAATTATATTGATTGGTTTTCTGACCTTGCATTACTAGAATAAGTCCTACTTGGTGAAAATATATATTGCTGGAATATATGTGTTTTGTTAAGAATTTTTGCATTTATGTTCATAAGACACATTGGTCTATAATTTTTTCTTTATTTCTTTCACTTTTTTCCTTTCTCCTCTTTCTTTCTTTCTCCTGTTTCTTTCTCTCTTTCTTTCTTCTCCCTTTCTCTCTTTCTTTCCTCTCTTAATAATGTCCTTGTCAAACTTTGGTATTAGCATTATACTGGCCACATATAACAACTTATGAAGTATTTTAAGTATGATACTATTCTTCCCTAAATCTTGATAGAATTTATCACTGAAACCATCTTTTTCTGTTGTTTTATTGGTGGGAAGATTTATGATAACAAATTCAATTATTCTAATAGATAAAAAGTTATCCAGCTATCCTATTTGACCATGTGTTAGCTTAAATATTTTGTCCATTTCATCTAAGTTGTCAAATTTATTGCATGAAATTTTTCATGATAGTCTCCTATTTTCCTTTTAACACTGGTGAGATCTGAGGGACAGTCCCTCTTCATTCCCAATATTGGTAATTTTTTTCTCTTTCATTTCCAATCTAACTAGGAAGTAACCAATTTTGTTGATCTTTTCAAATTTTGGGTCTGTTAATTTCTATTTCATTGCTTTTTTCTTATCTTTATGATTTCCTTCTTCCTATTTGTTTTGGCTTACTTTGCTCTTCTCTTTCTAGATATCTAAGGTGAAACACTTGGTCATTGATTTTCAGAACTTTCTTCTTTTTACTATAAACCTTTAAAGCTGTAACTTTCCCTCTAAGCACTGTTTTATCCACATCCCACAGATTTTGATATGTTGTATTTTCATTATCATAGAGATCAGAATATCTTCTAATTTCCCATGTGATTTCCTCTTTAACCTATAGAAGAGCTAAAAAATTTCTAATTATTTAGAGGTTTCTACACATCTTATTTTTATTGATTTTTAGTTTTACTCCATTGTAGTTAGAGAATATGCTCTACATGATTTTTATTCTTTAAATCTAATGAGGTTTGTTTTATTACCCAGCATACAGACTATCTTTGTAAACATACCATGTGTACTTGATAAGAATGTGTATTCTGCATTTATTGGGTGTAGTGTTCTGTAAATAGTAATTAAGTAAAGGTGATTGATTGAATCATCTTTGCCTTTACTGGTACTAGATTATTATAAGTTCTACTAATTGCATAGACAGGGGTATTAAAGTCTCAAGCTATCACTGGGAATTGTCTGTTTCTCCCTGTAAGCTTTTGCTGCTTCATGTGATACCAACTGAGGACTGCCCTCAAGCTAAAAATTATAAAAGACAGAAAACTCACCCTATCTTGTTCTCTTCTTGAAATGTCAACTCGCCTTGAAAATCTTCCTACTTTTCCATTCTCTTGTCCCCAGAGCATATACATCTGTTATCTGTAGAAGGATTTACACAACCATATCATAAGTAGAACCTTCAGATGGCTTTTAAAAATATTTTCTCCAGCTTTTTTAGCTTTTTTAGCTTTTTTTGGTGGAAAGATTGCTATATTACAATTTAGTCTGCTATAATCAGAAGTGAAAGTCCCAAATAAATGTATTTTTAAAGGAATGTTTGAATTGATACATTAAAACAAAGTAAATATAACTATTATAATTTAAAATATTTATCATGTACCATCAAAAAACCTGTTAATATATCAAATATAATCTTAATATATACAGCATGTTTTGGGAAACTACATACTTGCTAAAATGACCAGATCACTGAGATGTGATAGTTCAATCACCCATCCAAATCTGAAACCCCTCCACAACATTGTTTGAAGGTGGTCCTATGCCTGAGCTTGTCCAGTGACAGGAAAACAACTCATTAGCTATGAAGCAATTGCTTCTATTTTTGGAAATTCTCTATGTCAGAACCATCACCCTGTCTTGACTTGAAATTTGCACCCCTGTAAATTCCACTCATCAATCCTAGTTCTACCCCTTGATGTCTTGCAGAACATATTTTCATTTACATAATAACCCTGTAGATATCTGACTCTTTTCAAGTCCTATTTATTTGGATGCTCCTAGGCTCCTGACATCCATAATGCCAAGGACAGAGATTAGTGTCAGTTCCTTTACAAGGAAGGAATGAGGAGGCAAATAGGAGAGTAAATAATTTGACTCTAGGTTTTATTGATTGCTTTATTGCAAGAAAAAAAAATTAATCTACCAAAGAAACATTTCCCTAGCAAAACTGATCCTTTGCCATCTTTAACACAAAGGAAAAAGATTAAAAAAAGCAAGAACAATCTGGGAAAAAAGATTCACGTCAGTGCATGTCTTAAAAGGTTATCTATAACATTATTGGAAAAATACAGTTCATCTAATTAATCCTCTCTCTTCAGAAAGGACCAACCTATAGGAAAGTACCCACTTCACTTTTAAGGTTGTCCTTTGACCTCTCCTGTGATTAAAACTCTTTTCCAGTTCCTACTGAAACCTTGCCTTCTGCACGTGAAGTTAATTTTCTCTTGTTTTGCCAGTGGTGTGCAGTGGAACAAAATAAAGGAAATGAAATAAACTAAGTTGAAACAAGTAATGAAATAAAGGGAAGAAAAGGTAGGGAAAGAATCAGAGGAAACTAGAAAACATTTCCACAAAGTAAGCATGAGATACGTCTATTTCCTGGGGGTTACATGAAAGGAGGAGAGGAAGCAGTACTCAGGAAATCAGGAGTTTGAGTTACATGCTCTCACTGAAGAGCCTCTTAATAACTTCCTCTGTAAAATGAGGAATTTGACTAGGGGAATCTCAGGCGCCTTCCCATCTGAAAGAACATAAGTCATTCATTCATTGATTCCACATTGCAGCCAGTCTCTGTTTTCCAATTTGAGATATGGAGTGTGGACCAGTGATTCATACTTTGAATCTCCTGCCAATTATGAGTCCGTCCTTATCTTAACCATGGATTCCCTGTTAACCCTGGGGGGAAAAAAAGACATAGTTTTTGGTTTTTATTAATTTCTATCTACAGAAGGCTATTTCCAACTATTCTGTGTACCTTTCATTCACTTCATTTTTAAGATGTCCATAGAGTCAGTTGGACGAGATCAATACAAGTAGAAAGATAATCACTATCATCATTTGCAATGTTATTCTTTCTATCCATGCCAGAGGAGCTGATTTCTAACTTTTGGGCTCATTGTTGAAAACCTTTGGCATTCTTTTAAGCCATGGGAGAAGAACCAGTGGAACTCTCTTATCCTCATGTGGACATGGTGAAGTGGTGAAATACAAATCTGATGCCTCATGCTTACTATCTTGGCAGCCGCTCCAGATTTGAATTTCATTCATAGGCAGGTTCTGAACACTGGTTTCCCTGCTCAGACTGAGCTCCAGGTGGCATTTAAGTCTACATCTATGCTGGAGGGAGAGACATTTGCATGACTATACATTTGTGACTGTACAGGAATCAAATGAAACATTTGTAGCAAAACATCAATAGCCATAATGTTCTACTCCAGGACTCTATAGTTTCTGAGTGTGCATTTACAGACTTATTAGTTGTGAGGGACTTAAGACTCAACTTCTTTCTTGTGTAGTTCGATGTTGCAAACACTAGCTGTTTTTTGCTTGTGTTTTTTTTAAGATTTTATTTATGTATTTGACAGAGAGAGACACAACGAGAGAGGGAACACGAGCAGGGGGGAGTGGGAGAGGGAGAAGCAGGCTTCCCCACTGAGCAGGGAGCCCGATGCCGGGCTTGATCCCAGGACCCTGGGACCACAACCCGAGTTAAAGGCAGATGCTTAATGACTGAGCCACCCAGGCGCCCCAACATTAACAGTTTTGATTAGCTTTTTAGTCATTGGAGCCAAGGCAATGGCCTGCCCACTTTGAAGAATTTCTTAGTAACCTGGCACCGTGTGGCTTTGTCCTGCCACTTGTGGAAGCTCTCTGACCCAAGGCTGTCGTGTGGTTATACAGGTGTTTCCTGACAAAGGAACCTTCTGAAGAGATGAGTAAGTGCTGAAACCAGTCCTCCTTTTTCCATGTACCAAGTCACTGTTCCAGTGTGAGTTACTGTCACCTAGAAAGGCACACAAAGGGCCCACAGATGAACCTGATCCTACTCGAATTCATCGTCCATTTCCTTGCTTCCCTCCCCACCCGGGGACAACCTTGAGCCCAGAGGAATTGCCTCTATGCATACCGCAGCCCTGCTGCTGCTGCCGATCTCGGCCGTGGACTACAGACAGGAGAGCCAGATTGCATGGGAGCTCCTCTGAGTATGCTTAGGCAAGTTGCTCGTCCCTCCTACACCTCAGTTTCCTCATCTGTTAAAACACCACCCTCTCAAGGTCAGATGGTGTAGAGGTAATAAGCAGTTGCAGTTCAAACCTCTGTTTGGACCCTCATTTACTACTTATGTATACTTGGGCAAGTTATATAAACTCTTTATGGCTCAACTTTTTAAATCTATAAAGTGACGATAATAATAGTACCTACCAGGGTGTCTGGATGGTTCAGTCAGTTAAGCGTCCGACTCGTGATTTCAGCTCAGTTCATGATCACAGGATCATGAGATGGAGCCCTGTGTTGGGCTCCCCACTCAGCAGGCAGTCCGCTTGGGATTCTCTCTCTCTCCTCTCCCTCTGCTCCCCACCTTGCCCCCCCCGCTCACACGCACACTTTCTCTCTCTTTCTCAAATAAATAAAATCTTAAAAAAAAATAGTACCTACTTATATACCATTTAATCCTTAGAAAAACCCTACAAAGTAGGCACTATTATTATCTCTACCTTACAGATTTAAAAAAATGAGATCTAGAAGGGGACAGATAGCTTGCCTAAGATCACACAGGAGCTCAGCCATGAACACTGTCTCTAGTGCAGTACTAAGACCAGTATACACACGCGCACACACACACACGCACACACGTGTATTCATATACACAGCACCTGAAACAGTGCAGCTTGCCTAAGATCACACAGGAGCTCAGCCATGAATAGTCTCTAGTGCAGTACTAAGACCAGTATACACACGCGCGCGCACACATGCACACACACACACACACATGCACACACGTGTATTCATATATACAGCACCTGAAACAGTGCCTGCCATATTATGCTAATATTAACAACAGTACCTAGCATTCAGTAAATACTCGATAAATGCTCCCTGTTGTGATCATGATGATGATGGTGATCTGGAAAGAAGTTCCCACCTGTTAACATTCCTTCCTGCGCTGGGCATTTATGTTTCTAGAAGACCCCAGCTTGGGTGCTCTTTGCCGCTTGAGCATCATTTGCATTCCGAACAGAGGCCCGAGGACAGCCTGCTCCAAGGGTGAGAACAGAAGCAGAACTGTCAGTGAACTGACTGGTAAATATAGAAAACCATCAGATGGATTGGCTACATGGGTATATCAGTCTGTCTATGTGTGTGTGTTGGGGAAAGTAGGGGTGTGTAAGCTTATTTTACCTTGAACTCAGCTTTCTTTGGCCCCCAAGAACTGTTAACACCTCTTTTTGGTGTTTCGTGGGAACTCTGGGCATAAGATCTTTAAAGTAAAAGACTGTGATTAATTCTCCTTCCTCAGTTTTCCTAGACCAACTGGAGTGGAGAGAATGTTTTCGAGGATACATGAATAATAGAATGAAACTTCCTTGCCCCCCTACCCTATACAAATTGTACCTATCTTGTCAGTGGTAAGTGAGGACTGGTCTTGGGGTCAGGAGGATGGGTGAAGTGACTTTGCCAGCTACCCCCAGCCTTGAATTCTGGGGAGAGATGTATAGGAAAAGAGTATTCACAGGACACGTTATTATATGTTGTCATACACATGGCTAGACTGGACAGGGGTAAGGAGTCCTGGGTCCCCATCCTATTTAGCTTTAAATCCTTGGGAAAGTTGCACCTTTGGATTGCTAGATGTTTGCTCCCCAGACTTTCCCCACCCCTTAGTACCCACTAAAGGTAGTAAATGGAGGGTGTGGCCAGAGATTTTTCTAATCTTCAATCCCACCCCAAGTGCCCAACCGGAGTAAATCCCAAAAATGACTTCAATCCCCAATGGAAGGTATTGTGTGATGCAAACAGTGCTGGTTTCCCCATCAACTTTCCAGCCATGAACCTGCATCTTGTGTCCTTTCTCCAGCAGGACATGGAACGTGCAAAAGACAGGCTGCACTCAACACTGACTGTCCCAGGAGTAATGGACAGGAACACTTCCACTATGGGAATCACCAGGGAAACTCACCATACCTGGCACAGAGAAATCACCTGGCTGTGGTTTGTAACCAGATAGAGTTTCCACCCACAGACATCACTCTGGGGTTACTGTAGGTAGAAAACAGATAATACAAAACTCCCAACTGTATTCAAATTAGTGTGTCTCTTTGTCTTCTTATTTGTATTCCTAGTTATACAAGAAAATGAGGTCAAGTCCCTTTTCCACATGGCAAAACCGAGACACTGAAAAGTTCAGTGATTTCCCCTAGCTCACAGAGCAGTGCCAAAGCTAGCTCACATTCTCATTCTTCCAGTCTCCAGCTCATAGATCTTCTCTGAATTGCATGGTCGTTCAGAATTGCTCAAAATTCTTACAGCATAAATTAAAGCCTATGCTCCACCTATAATCTTCCATTTCCTCCTAAGCATTCAAGGGTTCTTTAGCATCCAGACCCTTCCCCAGAAGAAGGAAGCCTCGGTGACAAGACCACAGGTGGGAGTAGGGTGGTTGGAAACAGGACCTGGAACCTGTCAGTTCAACCCTGGGGTGCCAGCCTTCTCCTGAGGCTAACTTGCTCCAAGGTTTTCAGAGTCTATAAGATCAAAAGTATCTGCATATTTTGAAACATCCAGATCAATCCTGTTTTTCACGTTCATCTCAACATTTGGTTATGTCTAAATACAACCATGGAGGGCTCAAGAAACAGCGGGCTGCTGAGTGGACACAGCTTAGCAGATGACTGTAAGGGACTGATTACTCCCACCATTTGTTAATCTGAACCTCAAATAGGAGATACTGGCATCCCTAATGAGAGGGTTAGCCTATTGGGTATTTTACTGTCTGAAGATGGAATTAATGGAAGTGCCCATATCTGTGTCCAACGCAGGCAATAAAACTTTATGAGTTCTTCCCCATGAAATATTTTGTTTACGTCACATGCGTCTAAGCTAATGTTTTTTGTTTGTTTGTTTTTTGTTTTTGCCTTTTCTTCACTTCCCCACCCTCATCCTTTCCCTGCCCTCTTTGTCTCCTGCGGCCTATTCCCTTTGGAAGTGCATTAGTTACCTAGGAAACCTTAATGTCATTTTTTTTAATGAGTGGAGTTAGGTACAGCATAAAGTTAATTTATAGGGTGGTGAGGAATTCATGTCGTGACTGGTGAAATAGGAGACTTTATTATGATTTCTATATCCACCTGTGTGGTAGGAATACATACCTTCCCTCTATCATTATGGGTAATTTCTTGAAACATAATTATGAATATGTATGCTATTTCACAAAATGAGTTGATCCATTGTTATTCAATGTAATTCATCATATTGTTCAATGTAAGCCCTAGAACATAATTAGCAGTAACAACAAACCAATAATATACCAGGCAATCTGTTACAAGTTGAAGGACATGGTGGAATTTCCTCTTACATGATGAGGCGGTTCTGCCTTAGAGACAAAGAATGACTAAGATGAGATTCTGAAATCCTTCAACTGTGCCTTTCATGCTCTCTGAGGGCCGAGTTCTGAAACTATATAAATTCTAAATATGTCCACCACTTCAGTCTGCTAATTTCTTCCTTTGTCCAAGGGAAAAATATATAACCCTGAAGCTACATTGAGAGAATTATTTCAAGATGGCTTTCAAGT
Source organism: Neomonachus schauinslandi (assembly GCF_002201575.2). Taxonomy (NCBI): domain Eukaryota; kingdom Metazoa; phylum Chordata; class Mammalia; order Carnivora; family Phocidae; genus Neomonachus; species Neomonachus schauinslandi. The sequence goes on along the minus strand of NC_058407.1, from coordinate 97,469,878 downwards.
AACAAAGAGGACATTCCAGAGTGAAGCTGAGATCCCCTACCAGCGTGGTTGGCCGTGTTTTGATAGAAGGACTATCAGACTGGGAGTTGGTGCTTCCATTGTGCCTGGCACTGTGCTGGGTGTTTTAAATCAATTAGTTCATGTGGTCTCCATAATACTCCTATGAGGTTGGCATTGTTTCTGCCAATTACAGACAGCTTCTGAGAAGTTCAGGAACCTGTCAAAAACACACAGCGACCAGTGAAGGAGGGAGCATGGAACCCAGGTTTGTACAATTCCAAGATCCACTCTTTCAATGAGTTCTACTTCCTGATCTGTTACTATGGGTTTTTTGTTGTTGTTGTTGTTGTTGTTGTTTCCCTGGGGAAATTCATGGAAAAGCCAGAGCCTCGGTTTTCTTAACTACTAAATGTGGGGCATGGACACAGAAGCTGATAGAATTTGATCCATCTCGTTGCTCTGTTTAGAGATCAATGTTGATAGCAGCAAAGCTGGGCTTTCTCAAGATGATGAACATTTTAGGGAAGACCTGGGCTCACTGAACAAACAAAAAGTCACTCAGTTTCTGCAGACATCTGTACCCACTTTGAAAAAAAAAAAGAAGAATGGCTCCCATGTCTCTTCAGGGCATTTGGGCGGAGTGGCTAATTGGCAGGATAGCTCATGTGGCTGTTGGTTAATAATGCTGTAGTTACAGTGTGTGTAGTAATGGGTGGGCAGCCAGGAATCTTTTGAGTGCCAGGAGCCAAGGTAACACACAGTCTTCCTGGGCCCTTAAATTCCCAGTCCCTATGCAAACACCTTTTGCAGGCACTTTGTTTCAGAAACATAGACTTTCGGGCTCCAGGAGCTCAAGCAGCTGTCTAAGTGAGTGGGGGTGCGGGTGGATGGAGTAGAGCAAACGGAAGTAGGTGTAAGCTTTCTGCAAACCTCTCCACAGTGCCCTCCAGCAGCGGAAGGGGCAACTTGCAAACACTTTAGGATCAGCTAAGGTGTGGAATATAGTTTAGCAATCTAAGGCAGGAAAAAAAAAAAAAAAAACCCCAATGGTAGAGGACAAACATTCAAGGCTAGCTCTGTGGTGCTGGGGAAAAGAACCGAGCTTGTCTTTGCCACATGTGGTCACGGAAGAAAGGGTCCTTGGAGGCCATTAGGCCCAACTCTCTCATTTCCTGGGTCACCATGTCATAATGAATTAACCACATGCAGCCTACTGCACAAGACCCCCTCCTTTGCCACATGCTGAGCAACCGCCCCCCCCCCTCCCCGCAGCAACACACAGTCCATTTAACTGAAACATCCAGTAGATCAATAGTGTTTTTCACAAGGTAAAGGCATAATTCATTCCAACATTACCATTTTGTTTCTGTTCAGTGTTTCAACCACAGAGTGGTGCTATTGCAAAAGATAAGGGTGGGCAGAAGGCAGGCTCTAGAAATCTGCTTTAGGAGAGATTTTGAAAGGGGGCTTTCAATCACTGGATCTAATTCCTGCCCTCACAAACAACTTTCAGGAGTCAGGGCCTTACACTCAGATGCAGCAGGGAGAAAAAGAAAGTTTAGCAACCTAAAAATACAGTCAGCAGATGGACAGCCAAGGCCATGACTGAGGAGCCAACTTGGAGAGAGGCAATTACCTGGCGAATCAGAAAAGACCTAGTCCTGGATGGATTTCCACACGCAGCACTGTCTGTGGGGCATGAACTCATCAGCTTACTTCCTATACCATTAAGATCTTCCTCTATTTAGAAAAACGGATTTGCTTAGAAGTCGCAATGTTCTGCAGTTCCAAAATGAATTACATTATATACAATAACCTTTTACTCTTTTAAAAATATATATACGTTTTCTACTCCTTTTTCTGGCCACCTTCTTCTTTGATCACCTTGCTATTCTCTTGGAAGTCAAGAGAGAGACCTGGGCATCTGTCCCTAGTCTTCTTTAGAGAGAACAGAATCTTTTGTTCTGAAGTCGAAAGGAAAACAGTGAAGGAAAAGGCAGCTTGCTTGCTGGGGGGAGATTGTCTGAAAAAGGTCTTTCACAAAGGAAAGGACCAGTACCTCTCCGTTTGGAAAAAGTGAGGAAAATGCATCTTTTACCCTCTGTTTCTGTCTGGTTCTCTCTCTCTTCCTCTCTCCTTCCCTCAGCCCCTCCCTCCGCCCCCCCCCCCCCCAAGGCACCACACATACTTGGCAAGATTAAGGTGTCACCTCTCATATTACAAGGCCTGTTGATTGCACGCAAAGACAGACCCACCAGCGCAGGACAACCCTCCCCCCGCCCCCCACCCCAGTTGGAAAACAATACAAACTCTTCCTGTGATTGCCTAGGTCCTGGCAAACTGGCGGCCAGTCCATGCACGGCATCTGCAGAACAAATCGGTCTTAAACAAATTGGGTCTTAAACTCACTGCAGGCTTTTCTTCTTTTTTTTTCTTCTGATTTTTCAAATTTAAGTTTGCCCCCTCCCTTCCCCTCCTCCCTCCAGACTGCCAGTGACCCAGGAGCGGCCGGCTGATCGGCCCGCACATGTTTTTAACCCCTTCCTCACTGCAGCAGGAGCCAACCACTTTTTTCCCTGCAACCCTCGGGTTACCGGTGGACCTGGAGCTCCAGAAAAGAGCCCCTAGACCTTGGCCAGTGGAGCTGTCACTGGGCCTGAATCCCTCCTTTGACAGTGGAGGCGGGGGTGAAGTGCGGGAAGTGGGGGAGGGCAGGGAGGCGGGCCAGAGCAGAGGGAGAAAACCAGAACCCAGCAGATCACGCCCAATCCAAACCTTCATGGTGCTGTGTGCCAAGTGGAGGGAACAACCCGGCAGCTTAATCTGGTCCGGAGGAGGACCTCGACATTTTGGCACGAGGGAGGCACTGAAGGAGGACCCCACTCTTCCCAGGGACTGCGGGAGCGCCGTCCCTGGGCCTCAGTGGGTGCTTCTGGCCATTTCGATGTGGCAGCCTCCATCTGCCAGGATAATGATGAGGCAGGTACAATCTTTCTAGTAGTACTCAGCCCCCAGACTCCCTATCCCTTCCTACCTCCGCTCGGACCCCGCAGCCTCTCTCTGCATCCCCTTGGCCTGATCTGGTAGGCACAGCGCTGATGCTTCTCCGTGTTTGACCAAATTCTCAAACAAGTCAAAGAAATTTGGATTTTTTGAACCTGGACCCCGGCTGAAACATAAAGTAGGTTGCTTCTTAGACACCTGGAGTGGCAGGGCAGGGAGGAGACTCGATACTTACTTGCTCCCCTCCCCCAATAGCACGTGAGTCAAAAGGTCCTGGCGAGAGATGGGGCGAAGGGTGACAGAGGCTACAGGGAGGAAGTGGTGGGGGGCGCGGAGATGGACTCCGCCACGCCACTGCCGGGAGAGCTGCCCCGGAGGGGGTCAGGAGCGCAAAACTCCGCTCAGAGGCTCTACATTTCTCCTTGACCCCTAAGCGACAGCCCCCAACCCTCCGCCCCGCGCCACTTCTCTCGATAGCAAATGGACGAAAGAAAGATGACTTAACTCGGTAAATTTAGAGAGAACGATCTCAGAACAAGTGGGGTCTAATGGGCAGCTAAAATTATCGCGAAATAAGAGATTTTGCCCCCTCCCTCCCATCCTTTCCTTGAATAATCTACGGGTGGGGGAGTGAGCGTCACTACTTTCGGAGCGCTACTAAGAGGTTTGTTTGTGGCTTGCCTTTTCTGCTTCCCCGCTCGGTCCCCGCGTGCAGGCTGGTGGGGGCTGGATGGGTGCTCAGCTGCAGGGCCCCATCCTAGTTTGGAAGGAAGGGGCTTAGAAGTCGGTGTCTGGGTCAAATGGGAGTCTCCGATCCTTCCCTCTCTCCCTTCCACGTTCGCGTTCACTCTCACGCAAACACACACACACACACACACACACACACACACACACACGGCCGCCCCTTCCTAGGTCCCCCTGACCCCCGCCCCGCTACCTCTCTGACTTGCTGTCCTTGACCGCCTGCACAGCGTCCTGGGTACTGGTCCCTGAGAGCAGCGAGTTCCTGGGGAGCGATTGTCCTTGGGCGTGTTCGTGTTGTGGGGTGGGGGAAGGAGTGACGGGTGGGCTTGATAGGAGATGGGGAGAGATCTAGAGCTGGAAGGGTCTAAGGTTTGGAGGAGGAGTTTGCACATTAGACCCAAGCCGCCAGGGGGAAGGGGCAAGAAAGGCCCTTCTGCCTAGAGAGGAAAATCTTAAATAAAAAGAAAAGAATAAGAAGATCAAAAAGAAATTTTTCAAGAAAAAGAACAAATAAGACAGGCTAAAGACATGAACATGTAAAATGTAGTGAAAAGTTGAATATTTCGTTTTTTTCCTGGATCTCTAAAAGGGGGATACTGAAGTATATTATTAATTTGGAAGTTTTTGATGTTTTTCTTTAAGACAGGCTAGGAGAAATGACCCCGTAGCCCCACTGGTCCCCCAGCCCCAAGCCGCAGGGGCGCAGGGGCGCGGGCGGGCGAGACGCGCGGCGGCCGGGAGCGGGGGCGGACGGCGCGGCGCGGAAGGGGTTAAGGCGTTGAGCGCGGAGCCATCTGGCCGGGTTGGCTGGTTATAACCGCGCAGATTATGTTCACGGGACTCAGAGTTGAAGGCTCCTCTCCCTACCGAGCAGCTCCGCGCGCGGCCCCGTGAGAGAGCCCGGCGCAACTACTTTCTTCCCTTTCCTTTCTTTCTTTCTTCTTCTCTTTTTTTTTCCCCTGCTGGGTAGTGGCGGCGGCGGGGTGGGGGAGACTTTGAATGACCGAGCTCGCGTCCACCTTTCTCTTCATGTCGACGTCCCTGGAAACAGTCACACGGATGCCATGGTTACTTCTGCCACGGTAAGAGGAGGCGGGCACGTTGGGTGGGCAGGTTCCATGGTGGGGGGCTGAGTGGGGAGATTTTCCTGTGGACTAGCGCGGGGGTCCCCAACTCTGCACCCCGCCCCCACCCCCGTAGCGCCGCACTCACTCACTTTCCCGGGCTTGTGCCTTCCCCGAAGTTTGCGCTGGGATCTGCCCAGGCCGAGGCGCTACCGCAGCCACCCCCTCCCCACCACAAACACACACACACAGACACTCCTCCCCACCTCTTCTCCCGTCCCTTGGCTACCCGAGAAACCGCCCAATATCTGGGAAAGTGATCAGGTTTAAGGGACCTGGATTGGAAATGGGGGCGGAGGCGAGGGGAAATAGGGACGACGGAAGGGCAGCAAAGGGATTCAGCCGAACCGCCCCCCAACCCCCAACCAACACACGCGTCTGCTCCTGCAAGAGAGGGCTCCCCGCGCATCCTGTAACAAAAGGGGGTGGCAGACAGATCCCGCGCGGGGAAGATGGGAGCGTGCCGCCGCTGTTCCCCGGCACGCGCTCGGCGCCCCGCTCCCCACACCGCGGGGTTCCCCGCACGCGTCCCCCTCCCCCGGCCCACTCCCGGGCCGGGGGAGGGGACTCGGAGCTGCGGACCTGGACGCTGGCTTCCCAGTTTGGGGAGTTGCAACTCCTCGCCTTGCGCGGCGTACCTGTCCTGGAGTACCCTGCCTCTTCCGAAAGCTTTTCTCCGCAACCGCCACGCACCCCGGGCTTGTGGTGGCCAGCGCCCACCCCGTGGCTACCCCACCCTGGGTCTCTGCGCAGATGTTGGAGCTCCACGCGCAGCCCGCGCATCTGGGACCCGGCGGGGGAGCGGCAGGCACGCTGGCCCGGCCGTCCCTGGGGAATTCCTCGCGGTTTCTCCAGGCCAGCTCTAGGAATTTGAGGCAGAGGTGCGGGAAGGCTGGGAGACCAGGGACCGGCAGAGCTAGGTTGGAGTCAGAAAGACCCTGAGTGGGCCAAATTACCCCAGTGCCCAAAGCGCTGCTCACACTCCAAATGAAATCTGGGACGCTTGGGAGTTGAAGGTTCGGGAAAGGAGGGGTTAGGGTGGGGGAGGGGACTCTTGCTTTCGGGCACAAGTGGGTGCCGGGAGAGGAGGCGCTGCTGTTTTGCGGGGTGGGGGGTGGCGGGGCGTTTGGCTGCTGTGTTCCTCAGCTGCGCTTCAAATGCATGGCGCTGAGACCCTCGCGCCGAACCGGGTGGGGGCTGCCAACTGGTAAAGAGCACCCCCTCCCCCGCCCCCGCCGTGTCTGGGGGCACTCCAGGTGGAGGAAATCACCCAACTAGACCGCCTCCTTCCGACCTCTGACGGCGGGTGGCAGGTTCAGAGTCAGAGGGGAGGCGCAGCCTGGCCGCAGCCTGAGCGGCGGGCTCACAGCAGGACACGTGGGACCCCGCGCTCAGGGGGACTTGTTTATGTGTGAGAAGAGATGAGGGCGGGAGCTGGGAGCGGTGGCCTAAACGGAGGTGGGTGTCCCTCCTGGAGCCTCTTGTTTGTAACTCACCGATTAGAGAATATGCTGGACGACTTGCTTTTTCATAAAGAGATGCCCTCTCCCACCCTCCAGAACAGAGAGCAAGAAAAATATCTAAGCCCTCTGCCCTAAACGTCAGGAGGGGAGAAAGTTGTAACATAGAGGGAACTTTGCAATCCGTTCTGTTTTCCCTACACTCCGAAATTCTCCAGTATATTCAGCTTGCTCCCCTCCAGCCCCCAATTCCTTCCTGATATGTCGCACAAAGGAAGTTGAGGGGTAGAATTCAGGGGACAAAATCCAACTGCCTCTGCCTTGGGCTCAGACACTTAGACCTGGGTATGGTGTTGGGAGTTGGGGGGAGATGAAAAGAAAGGCTCTGTGAACAATGTTGGAGGAAAATAGGAAGTCTGTGGGCCTGCAGCAAGGAGAGTGTGAGATTTTGCCTTGGTAAGGACTGGATTGGAGGTGGAAGTAGAGGATCTGGTTCTGTGTGAATGGGGTCTGCTTTCCTATGGAGGGAGATCCAGGCCCCTTGGGTGCTCTGTGTGGTCAGGGAAGGAGTCTCCAAACCAGGGTGTGTGTACTGCGGGTGGCCAGAGAGCTGGAGCTCCACCCGGCTCTGTGTGCAGTGGAGGTGCTTGTTTCTGAGGAGTCTGTTGGATGGGCATATGTGTGACTGGCAGGAGATGAGAGCATGTGGGAACATAGGTGTAGCTAATGAGAAATCTGTGCCTGTGAAGGGTGTCTGAGCAGGAGGAGAGGTACATTGTGTTGAAGACAGATGGCTTGTGCATGCCTGCACAGATACATGGAGTGGGCGTGGCGTGGGAGGGTGGCTGTGTGTAGGAGCCAAAGGTGGACGTGTCTGGAAGGTTGGGCTCCTGAGGATACCAAAGGGATATGTGGGGCGGGGGGACTATCTGTGGAGAGCAGAGTGTGAACTTTAAGAGTGTGCTTTGGGAAATTTGGCTGGGATGGCATTGGGGTATGCAGGGGATAGGAAAGTGGGCTCAGACACTCATTATGGAGAAACAAGGCATTTGCAAAGAAGGATGCTGGGTTGGTTTATGCCTTCTCCCTTTCCCTACCTCCTCAGAGAGGAAGGAATTGGAGAAGGCTTAGAATGAGGGGTGTACATTTAAGGGGAAAAGTCCCATGCATTGGCACTAGGTGAGGATCGGGGAGAAGGTCTACTTAAGATTGGAGCCAGTGGAGGAATATATTTTGCACGCCTGGTGGCAGAGACGCGTGTTATATTATGTTGGATGATGGGTTGCTTATTTAATAAAGGAATTCATTGTCACCAGTTAATATTGATTATTAATTAAAATTTATGGAATGCCTACGGGATGCTGAGTCCAGTGTTGGGTACTGGGGCATGGCACAGTGCCCTGGAAAAATTCCTTCTCGGACTCAGCTGACTGCTGCAGTTTTGCCAAGAGGAACGAAGAGAGCTGGATGCTAGTTGAGGTTTCTTCAAGAACTATAATTCAGTTTCTAGAGATGTTTATGGATCTTGGGGACCAAAGGGAAGCTGACTTGAAATGTATCTGTGGTTATGTAAAAAGGGGACATAAAGAGAGGGACGATGTATGGTTTTGTGTGTTGGAGAGGCAGCTGAAGGGTGTTACTGTTTCTTGTAGGGGGTGTGGGCTGGCGATTCGGGGCAGGTGCTGCAATTCAGATCAGAATGCAGGTCCTGATACATTGGAGAATTGAGTTTCTGGGAATGTGCAGGACTCACTAGCAGGAATGAGACTTGATATGTGGAGCTGGTGAGGGAGAAGCTGGGATCAGGGAGCATGCAGGTTGGGAGTGTTTGTTCACCTTTGATGTTTTCTGGGCTGTGAGCGTACAGCTAACCCGGTGTGCGTGTATGTGCTAAGCACACGCATGCATGCGCACACTGTGAGGCTGAGGTTAAGTAACTGAGAGAAAGCTAGCCTGAGGGTAGGAGGCATATATGTTCTGGCCCTCGTGAGGGGGTAGGGCATATGTTTTTGCAGGAATTCTGTGTGCCTGAGGAAAGATGAAAATGGTCTTGGATGCTCAGTTGTGTATTTTAAGTATAAAAGGTATACATAGAATGAGAGCTGTAGGCTTCCGGGAGCATCTGGGGAATGAAGGAAAGGTGAAGTTGGTGGTGTTCTTACCTTAAGACAGCTAGTGAGGTAAGTGCATCAGAGCAGGAGGAGGGTGTGCTTTTGGCTGCACATACCTACTTACCTGGACCAGGTGATAGGGAACCTCGTTAATTAGGTTCTAATCATGCAAGGGCATATCTTTGGGGAAGGTCTGACATTTTTAATTTTATGACATCGGAGCTGTGTCATTTTGAGGTCCCATCTCATTTTTAGGTGAAATTCATCCACGTAAGAGAAAGTTGATAAAGGCTTGGACTATTGGTCAGCAGATCCGGTGGCACATATTTCTGAAGATGGTGGGAATGCCTTGATTCTAGTTCAGCTGTGCCCCTCTGGGGCAGTGTGACTTTGGGAGAATGTCCGAATCTCAGTAATGACTCAATGAAGAGAAAAGTTCACTCTTCTTTTTCCCCAAAACTTTGTGTGCTTAGGGATACAAAAGTTTTACTCAGAGATGAAATCTTGTTGAATATAGGCGCTGTCATGTCTGTGAACCACAGTAAAAATGGGATCTGTACCCCTTCCCAAGTTGGCAAAATAGTCTTAACACCCACTGCATGTCTACTGTTCACACACTGTGCAAAAAGAACTTCTATAACTGCCTCAGTTTACTCACCCAATAAACGAAGGCAACCTAGCCTAGATTGCAGTTGATGGGAATCTGTATTCATAAAAGGTCCTTGAACTATTCCGAAGAAAGGTGACCCCCAAATCAATGTTCTTAATTATCAGAGACATTTGCCTGTTCCTTAACATGAGCTATGTAGACCACGACACTAAAAGAAACGTGACTTAGGAAACAGAGGAAATGGTGATGGCCCTTGGCATATTTGAATAAAAGAGGAGCAAAGTCCAGGCATCCTGGGTTGCTGTGAAGGTCTGTTTTTCTCTAGATCGTGGGTCCTTGGAGGCAAGAGCCTGCCTGGTTAGAGGCTTTGGGTTTGCGGAGTGCCATGCGCCCGACGCAGCACGTTGTTCCAGCGCCTTCCCCCAGAGACAGAAATGGAGGCTCAGAGAGGCACGGGAATCCACTGAAGGCTCCAAGTCCTCCCAGCAGTCAGCACGCGCTGTCAACTCCTGGCTCAGAGTCAGGCTCCCATCCTTGAGTTCAGTGGCCATAAATAGTCAGGAGCTAAGCTATTTCCATGAGGCACTAAACCAATTCTGTTGCTTTTCTTGGCGAGATTGGGCCAATTAAGTTGATTGGAAGAGGTCACTGCTGATGGGTCTCACATTCCCCAGGCGGGACAGGCCAGCAGAGTTTAATTACATAACATTTCCCATCCCTGCAATTCCACTCCCAGATGGATCAGATGTTCAGGCCTCTCCACTTCCCCTCCATTCAAGACGACTAACGGAGTGGCGGCTTCTGCTCCAGGCTTCTCCAGACCTCTTCCTGAGCAGTTCCAGTGCTCTGGCCCCAACCAGTGGGAATGTAAATCCGCAAGTTGGCTGAAGGGAGAGAGGGGAGTCAGGCTGACACAGAAGATCTTTAAAACCTACCACCCTGCCTGGAGACCTTACCAGCTGCTGTTTTACTCTTTAATGAGGCAGGCAGTTTCTGGTGGTGGAGATGTTGAACTAATGACCGTTGCTAGGGTTTTAGGTTTAGTTGTATTTAAAATCGAGGCCGTTGGAGAGGGACCAAATCTTCTGCTGGAGACAAGCGTAAGCCCCGTGTGGTGCTGCTGATAAGATCTGTGGATGTACTTTGTGCATGGCCAGACGTGTGCAGAGCGAGAGAGGAGCACGGGATATGTGTGTGCGTGCTGGGGGACACGTGAGCTCCAGAGTGGCCCTGGGTGGGCAGAAGGCATTTGCAGAGCTTATGTCATGGGTGGGAGGTATATGGCTGCCTGGCTCAGATTAGACAATCATCGTATTGCTTCTTGCAGAAGGGCCAGCTTGTGGGAAAAGTTGGTAGCAGCTTCTTTCAGATCATTCGTATATAAAGATGTGTGAACTTTTAAGAAGTATGAGGCCAGCATAGATGGTATCTTGCTCTTGTCTGGACAGATTTCTATTAAGACGAAGGCTGGGCAAAGGTACACCTTACAGATAACTCACTTTAGAATGTGTGAAAGCCCATGTAGATAGCCCAAGATCTTTAAAGCATTTTTTGTTGTTCATAGTTTTCTGTAACTCAGCCTTTCATTCTACCTTAAAAAGCCGAGGAGCTAGAGAGTGCATGCACCCCTGGATAATCAGAATGCATTGGCTGTTTCATGTCCTCATCTATGCCGTGGTCCTTCTTAAGCAGTCTTAACTGGGAACTGCCAGAGGCTGGCTATGGCTCTAGGCATCCTCATAGGACAAACCTCTGAGTATAAGTGTGATTTAGCTGGAGAAAGGACAGATATTGAAGTGAAATTTGGTGTGGTCTGTTGTGATTGCTCACTTTTTTGACAGCATTTTTTAGAAAAGACCCAGTTCTTTTATGGATTTGTTCAGTCAGGGATTTTTGAAAATCTTAAGGTTCCTGTTCATTTAAGGCCAGAGCTGTAGGAGTAAACAGGAGCTTACTGATCTCAAAAGATCTCAGTCCAGTGAGGTAATGGCAGGCAGCACAAGGCAGCAGAAAGCCTGCTGACTTGGAGGTAGGGGATCACTCTTGAGACTGAGCTCTGTCACTAACTCTGTCACCATTGTTATGTGCTTCGTGGCGTTCTCGCTAGGCCTTGATTTATCCATCTGTAAATGAGGAGGTTGATTCAGAAGATTCCACCATCCTGGGATTCTACAGTGGCCCCATCCTCCTACACAATCCGTGCCTTGCTTAGAGTGCATCTTGGCACACCCTAAATGAACTCTCGCTTTTTATCTTTGGGGAATGGCTTAGTCGAAGGCAGAAAGGCATGCAAAGAATTTGCCATAGTGTTTTGTTTTGGCCAAGAATGTTCGTGAAGTTGGCTTACCCTGCACAGTGCATACAGAGTTGAGAGGGGTTGGGTTTGGCTTTCGGTTAGGCCTGATGCTAATCATCAGTTTCTACACGAGTGCCTTTTAGTGTCAGTGTTTCTGACTAGGACAAGTACCCACCTTTAAGATGATTGATGATGATAATGATGCTGATGATAGTTAATATTTGAGTACTTACTGGGTACCAGGCATTATTACAAATATTGCATGGCATTATCTCAATGGCCAGGATAATCTCATTTCCAGATGGGAGGAGTGAGGTTACCCGACATTGAGGGATATGTTTACAGTTACAAAACTAGATGTTGATGTGTTGACTTTCTATCCTGAAGCCTGTGGCCATCCCAAGTCCATCCATCAACTGCCAGTCAGATTGTGTTTTCTGCCTTCTGTGATGTCATCCAGATGAGAGATTGTTTGGTAGGCCTCTGCAAAGTTTGTCACCCCACAGGGTGACCTGCTCCACTGGAAGGTTCATTTTCATGTGCAAGACAAATGTTGAGGCTTTTTAGCCACCTGCTGGCAAGCATGTGTCAGATCTGTCTTAGCTCCCATCGGCCCTCCCCCTTCACTTCCCATTCTGTTGACAAGGGAATCTGCCCTTCCAGAATGGGGGTATTTATTTAAGCCACAATTGCTTCCTTGTAAACTCTATAATATTGGAGCTGGACATCTGTTTTTGATCCACACGCCCACGAGAGGTGGTAGGTCCCAGCATTCTTGAGTCCTGCAATGAGGGTTGCACAGAATCAAAGTAAAAGAGAATCTGCATGGAGAACACGAGGGTCCTTTAGAATTTGGAAAATGGTCTTCCCTAATAGGCTCGGGAACTCCCTCCATTTACACCAGGGCCAAAGTGGATGTAGATTTCTTGCTGAAAGTTTGGGGGAGGGGTTGCTGCTAAGGACTGGGATGCCCAGGCTCTGTTTGATGCAGAGCAGTTGGAGACCCCCAGCCCTGGCACTTGCCTGCCTCATGCCCCTCTCTGAGCAGTACCGGAAGTAGGGAAACGAGAGGGGTGCTTGGGGTGCATGTTGCCATCTCTGAGGCTGTGACTGGAGGTTCTTATTCTTCTTTCTCCCTCCGCTGATTTCCCCATCACCACTCTCACTACATCTTCAAGGCAACTAATGAGAATGACTTTGTTCTGTTGCTGAAAGATATTTACAATGTGCAGATAACTATAGAACACTAACCTAAGGACTGTGAGATTGTGGGTGCTCAAAAATATATGTTTATTTTATTTAAAATACCTTTTCACATGGGGTGGTGCTTTTTTTTCTGTATAAGAGGACATAGCCCTTTTATTATTTATTTATTTATGGTAGCCAGGTCTGCAATGTATTGCCCCCTTCCTTCTCTTTCTAGGTCTCAGACCCTAGAATTAAAAAATATCCTCCCCCACGGGCTCTAAATTATCCCTTAGGGAATATGTATCATGTTTGTAGTCTGAGATTATTTTCATACTGTGTCTAGCAGACCTGCTACTCTGGGTGGTTCATAGGGCATGTCCCTTGCTTCCACTGGGTCCTGGAGGAGAATGCAGCTCTGGGAATCACCTGCATGCCAACAAGCATGTCCCACAATTGGGGAGGAGCCAAGCTCTCCTAACACCTAGCTTCTACCTGAAACAGCTTGCACCATCTCTCCTGGCAAAGAACTCAAACTAGCTGCGTGACCTTGAGCAAATCATTCTCCTTCCTTGGGCCTCTGTTTCCCCTTGTGGAAAAGGAGTGGACTGGACTCGCTAGAAGGTCAAAAGACCCCACCAGTTGTGACAGTTCACATATTCTGTGATTCTGCCGCTCCCTAAGCCTCACTGCGGCCCATGCCTGGGATTTTCAGGTATCCCTGCTGGCCTGCAGGACTTATGTGCAGAAACGTGGAGGGGGTGGAGGAGGGAATTAAGTTATGTGATGCCAGATAAGTTATTGAACATATGGATGAGTGTATGTTTATAAAGTGCTGAAGAAGCAAGCTTGCCAGATTTGTGGCAGATCTTGGATTGGAAGTTGGGAGCATAGGGAGAGGTTTATATGGGCTAAAACTGTCTGTGGGTAGCAGAATTCAGTAAGCTCAATCAGAAGGATCCTGAGCTTGGAGCAAGAAGACCAGACTCCACCCTTAACTCCAGCAGAGATGAACTGTGCAATTTTCAGGGTTCCCTGAGCCACACCAGGTTTCACTTTGTTCAGGTGTTAAGTGAGAGAGTTGAGGCCTACTAGCTTTGGTGATCCCTGAAGTCTTTCCTGCCTCATCCTTTATTGTGGGAATTGGGCATTAGTAGAAGAACCTGGATGGCTGGATCCATAAGGGGATATGGCTTAAATGTAAAGGGAAATGTCCTCTGGTTACAAGATGTCACGAGTGGCAGAAATATATATCTGTTCTTGAATTTGAGATCGCCCCGGAGGATATGTTCTGTCTTTAGAATGCCCTCCCCTCCCTCCTCACCAAGGATATGGAAGTCATCCTTCACATCTTTGCTCCACCATTACCTTCTCTGGGAAGCCAGGCTCAGAGAGGTGACGCGCCTGGCCGAGGGTCCAGAGCTGTGTTCTCTGTGTCTCCTTTTGGCCTGTCCCAAGGCTGAGGTCATGACGCTCACTGCCTGCTCACTGGGAAAGGCTGTTCCTGCTCCCCTCACAGACTCCTCACCCCATGTCTTAGTCTGCCAAGCTCTTCTGCAAATTTGGGCTCTTGGTCACAGGTGAGTTGGGTGTCACTGCATACGAATTAGGACAATACATCTCTAGACGCTTGGAAAATACATGTGTAATGGTTATTCGATAAACATCGTGTTGGTTGCTGCTAAGTATCAGGCCCTGTGCTAGATGTTGGAAAAGATGCAGGTCAGTGCCTCACCCCTGACCTTGAGGATACAGGAGCTGGTGAGGGAGACAGGGGTTCCATCATTATGCTCCAGGGAGGAGCAGTGTGAGCATGGAAGATCAAGTGCAGGGCTCCTGACCAGAGTGTTGTTTTTTAGTGTGAATGATGATTGGGAATCCTCTTGGTCAAAACACTCTTCCCTCCTGCAGGGCAGTGGCTTTCTCATCCTCGAGTTCCCGATGCTCCACCAAAGCTCTGGCGGTGGATGCTCAGAGCGCACTGGGAGGTGTGTTCCCCATGGTTCTTCATGGGGAGTGTTTGGGGCAGGTGCCTGTTGTCCAGGTGTTGGGGCTTGGTAGATATGTAAGGGTGTGTGCTCACAGGTGTGCTTTTCAGAAGTCTCCCTGCTCCTGGCTTCAGTCCGCACAGACAGGGGAGGTGCATCTGTGTGAAGCTCACCGCTTCTCCCTGTAGCCTCCATGCATAGCTACTGTCTCAGTGACCACTTCTGACACAGGGACAGACTGCCATCTACTGTCCACTTCTGTCCTCCGAGTCCCTCCTGCTCAGTGAGAGCCTCAGCATTTTTTTTTTCACATCTTGTTTTTAATTGGTCCAGATACCAGGAGAAATAGAATAGACAGCAGATCCTTAGTAATACTTTCTTTGGAATTTATAAGGGGCCTTTAAAAAAAAATAACACATTTGTTAGATGTTTCTCTTGGCCACTAAACAGAAGTGTTACTTTAAGAGGGCCTCCTGCCTTGCCTGATGCATCTTAGCCACCATGCTGGGCACCATGGGGAGCACCAAAAGGGTGAAAGGAAGGGGCCCTACTTTCAAGAACCTTGAAGTCTGGGAGTCCGGGGCAAAGGCAGACAAATAGACCAGTGGGGGTGGGGACGGGGGGCAGGATATGTTTGGTAAGTGGCACATAAGTGGCAGGGACCACGGGGGCTTTGAGAGTCTGGAGGAAGGAGGAGTCCTTGTGGGCTGGGCTGATTAGAAAGACACGTGGAGCAGCACGACCGACCGGGTCTACTTCTAGCAACTCCCGGGGTCAGCGAGAGCCTCCTGAGGGAGCCATCTGGTGTCGTGGCACAGTCTCTGAACTGAGACTTCTGGGACCTACAGGGCCACCTGTGCCCTGAGGCTGTTGGGCTTGCTGTCCAAGGGCCATCCCATCCCTGACCCTGCCTTACATGCCACGCTTGCACACAGTGGGGGGTGGCTCCTGGGTCCAGCCTGTCAGGAAGCAGCAGCAGCAGAGCCCCACTTGGATCTTGTGCCGCGAGGGGCACCTCAAGATGAGCCTGCCTGTCCTGTGGCTCCACACACAGTGGGAGAGACCCAATTCCCCAGAGGAGTCGTGGGGGCGGCGCAAACACAACGCGAGGGGGTGAATGGCTTCGTGAGGTGTCTGTCACATTCCTCCCCTCCGTCCCTCTCCTGGACCTTCCTTCTGAAGATCCATCCGCTGGTGGTGCGTGAGTCAAAGATAGCACCCCCCGCCCTAAAAAACCTGCGTCAGTCCCCTTGCATCGGTCACAGCTCCAGTGTGGGATTCCCTTGCACTAGAATTCAGCTTTTGCTTTTATGAAGTTGTCATTGTTGTTGTTTCTAACTATCGGCGAGTTTTCGATGGCTATGGATTAAAATGGGAAAAAGTTGTTTTCATCACTCACCCTCATACTCTTCTCTCTCTTTCTTAGCATTTAAATCATCACCAAGGAAACGTTCAGTTCATTTCATGTTCTTGTGTCTTGGGTGTGTGTGGGGGGGGGGGCGGGGGAATAAGAGAGAAAGATATTTTAGATTGTGGTCTATTAGCAAGTCTAGGAAATCAAGTTAAATGTGGTTGGGTTACTGGCAGAGAGACCTCAGCTTGTCACTCTAATCCTCTGACATTCCCCTTTTACTTTTTGGCTCTTGTATGAATCGGGAATATGTCTTCCCAGCGCCCCCTTTGGTGTTTACATCTCCTTTTGGGGGCTGCCGTATAAAGTTACCGTCTGTCTGCTGCAAGTCTCCTGAGTCATTTGAGGGACCACTCCACAGAGGCACCGTCCAGGATAGAGCCATTCGAGAAGGTCCGATTTTTTACTAAAATGAAAAATGTGAGGGGTTTGAAAAAGGATTCCGGTTGTTTTTCATGTGTTTTCCTGGGGCACAGGGATGTCTGAGACTCTTGTCCAAAGAGAAGCAGTAAGCAGGGGCTACAATAGAGATAGAAAAGAAATTTCCTCCGAGATCAGCGAGTGTGGAGGGAGATCATCAGTACCAAGCCAAACAACTCCAGGAAATAGCGGGGAGGCTTTCTAAAGGCCTGTGATGTGATTTGTAAGCATCCGTGAAAGCAGGAGGGGATGAGGGGGAAGGGAGTTCCAGGTGAGGAAGCAGGTGGGAAGAGGCCGCAAGGTGAGAAGAACTACAGTCAGAAGAACTGAAAGAAGCTTGGGTAGGTGGTACACAGAGCAGCCTGGGATGATGGGTACACAGAGGTGTGGAGTAGGCAGGAGCCAAAGACAGGGGGCTCCCTCTTTACCCCAAGGGTGATGGGGCACTACTGAAGACTTGGGGTCAGCCCTGGAGAGGACCCAGTCAGGCTTTGGCTTCAAAAAAGATCACTCTGGCTGCAACATGGAGGCCAGCTCTTAATTTATAGCTGTGCAATGAAAGAATGACCGTTGGTTGGATTGATGGAAGAATGAATGAGTGAGGGGACAAATGAATGAAATGCAGAGCAGGAGCATCAGGCCTGATGTGGGCTCTGGCTACTCTGACTCATGCTGGCTGGGGGAGATGTTGCCAGCCCGGGAAGACGGGAAGACGGGGACGTGTGCTGATCGGAGTGGCTTTGACTGCAGGGAAACAAGAACTAGACTAGGAATTCGTAATGCTCAGAGTTTAGGGTGGTTGGCAGGTTTTCTTTCTCTATGCATTTCCAACCGATTTTGATTTCATTTACCTTCAAGAAAGAAGGTGGCCTTCGGAGTGGCACCCCGGAAAATGTGGAACTGTGACTCCACAGAGGGGCCCGCTTGCACAGACCTTTTCACAGGTGCAAAGTGGAATGTGAACAGATGCTAAGGTTTCTGGGTCCCAGATTCCTGAACATCAGATCCACCTATAGATGATTCTTATGGGTGTGTGTGTGCGTGTGTGTTTCAAAGTCTCCTGAAAATACCCAAATCTACAGAACCTCTTTGCCAGTACTGGATCTGTACAGAGTTACTTGCAAGGTCACACTGTTTTTAGGATATTATAAGGAGAGTGTGTGTGACAGTGACCCAGACGGACACATGGCACATCACCCAGCAACTTGGGATGTGGGAATGCCAGAACTCCACTAGGTAAAGCCAGAGGAAGCCCAGGGGAACCTCAGGTGTCCTCTCAAAGGGCTTTGCTCAACAGAGACACCCCCATCCCATGTTCTTGCTGTTCTGATCTCACTTTGCACTTGAAGATCTTTTAGCTTTGGCTCAGTGGTTGCTCTGGATGATACTCAGGCCAACTGAAGTTGAATATCTAGGGTTGGGACAGAGGCATCTGTACTTTTTAGTGTTCACCAGGTGACTCCAACAGGCAGCCAAGTTTGAGAACCACTGGCTCACTGTACCAGCTGGCGCTGCCCCGTCTGTGCCCCTCCTCACCCTCGGTGTCCTTGCGAGAGTTCCTCACCTAGTTAAGGAGGGTTAGCAAATTTGGGCTGAGCTCTCCTACTCCCTAACTACCTCGCATCTGCTTTAGAAACGGGATGCCAGGAGGGCAGATCACGGGTCATCAGCAGATTGTGAAGCACCCTACCACCCCCATCTACTGGAGGGGGTTTTGAGGATGAATGGCGCAGAGTAGGAGAAACCAGAGACCAGCATTCCCAGGACATGAATGCTGTGCAGGCACTTTTGTAAATGTCATCTCATTAGTTTCCCCAACAGCCCTCAGAGGCAGATATTATACCAGGTTTCCACCGTTCCTTTAAGATGCAGAATGTTTTGTGGTCTCTGAATGATCAGATTTCTTGTACCAGTTCTTCCTGGGAATGTGCATACCAGTCAGAGACCCTCCTCCAGGCTTAGCTGGGGATCAGGGCTGCTGATTTCTGCAGTGATGGCTCAGGGGGAAAGGAAGCACCTCTCTCCCCTCTCACTCTGCAATCCAGCCCAAGTGCCAGTCTTGGGATGGGGCTTCCAGGAGGTGCAGCCTGAGGCCATACCTTAACCAGCGGCTCTCTGCATCTAAGAAAGTAGTTGTTCTCTCCCTTGACATGTTCTTGTTGGGAAGCCAGGGCTCACAGGAGAGCCAGGGAGCAGAGGGTCAGAGAAGGAAGCTAAAAACCAAGGTTTGAAAACATGAATAAGGTCTGAAAAAGTTATGTTGCCAACCACATATTTCTGAATTGTAAAGTGGACCATCTGGAATCATCAGTCTCTGGGTTTCTCATTTACAAAAAGATATTACTGGGTACGCTGTCAGGCAGGCTGGGGCTGGACGTCTAACACCCATTGCTAAGTGCATGCTTCCGTAAGCGTTTTGGACCTGGGGTTCTCTGGATGGTGGAGAGCAGCCTGAAGGGGGTTTAGGAACTATGATGCAGTGGAGTGAGCCACATCGACCAGATGTGAAGACTGGGAAGGGGGTTCACGGGAGGAGGGCAGACGTTGGTGTGACTGTGGTCTGCAGCACTGGGCCGTGAGGTGGGTACAGGCCTCATCCTGCACAGGGGACTGCCGAAGGATTGCACTGTCACAGCCAGAGACGAGCCCTGCAAAGAGCAGTGGAGGCAGGAAGCCCAGGGCTGTCTCTCTCTGGGTATCAAGTGGATGGAACTGAAGTCATTCTTGGCAGTGTGTAGCTGTCACCATCCCCCTTCAACCCAGCAATCACCTTCAACAGTGGCTTTTTTTTTTTTTTTAAGTCAAGGGACAGGAATGTTTCAAAGGAGAGAGATGAGCTGAAGCATTTATTTCTGGACTCGAGGCAATTTATTTTGTTTTTCAAAATCCAGTCTAGACCATGTTCATAAGGGAACATGATCTGAGTAGAAAGTTGACACTAGTGTTGAAGAATATGAAGTACATTTGGCAGTAAGAGCAGATAAAAGTGGTCCTCTGAAGTCCCCCCTCCCTGTAGGATTATGCACAGGAGCTTCAGGAGAAAATGCTCCTCAGGCTATTTCTGCCTTAGAGGGAATGGCGAAGGAATGTAAACCTCATTACGGGGAACTATATTGAGAACTAACATTTAAGCAAGAGAACCCAGTTCTATTTCCACTTCTGTCGATCACTAATGGTCACAACCTCTTGGAGCCTTAATTTCCTCTTTTGTAAACTGGGATAATAAACCCTACCTACTTAAGGTAATTAATGCAGAGTTGCAAATGAGATAATGCATAGGAAAGTGTTTTGCAAGCTGTAAATTACTTTACAAATATACCTTATGGTTTAAACTGGTATATTCTTATGCTAATAGCACATTGTTCTGTTTGAAAGATGGCTCTCCTCCAAGTCAGGCTGGGGAACTTCCAGAAGAAGACCCTGCAGCCCCTGGGAGTTCCTGCAAACCTTGGGAGTCTGGGAGGTAGCCTTCAGGGGGCACCAGGAGAAATGGGAAGGAATATCCCAGGTGCGGCTTGAAAGAATCGAGGTATTACTTTACGTCTTTCTGATGCTGTCACCTGGGGTATAAGCTCAGGGTCCTGCCATTTGTGAGGGGCAGCTTGTGGGACAGAATGTTGAGTGTGGACACGCGTAAGGCAGTCAAAATGTTGTCCAGGAAATTTGAGTTTATTTCAGTAGGCTGCCTACCCCTTCCGCAAGGCCAGTCACCCAGTTTGTGTCCAGCTGCTTGCTCGGTGTGATATTCCCTCCGCAAGGACACGTGTGTATCTGCCAGACAGAACTTCCTTTCCAGCACCATCGTGGATCTGGCTGCAGAGCTCATGGCTGACCTGCCCTTCTGGTGTATCTTCTTATCACTGTGAAAATCTCCTTGAAACGTCCTATTCTCATTTTGTGGATGAAGGACCTTATATTTTTGAGATTATGAAATATTCACGGTCCCCTTCTGATTGCTTTTTTTTTGCCCATAACTCATTTTCTTGATTGATTGTATATACATAAAATAGAAAAATAGAAAAATGATATTCCAAAGAATTCTTCCTCTCGCTCAATTTTGTTATTCTTCTTTTAACCGCTTCCTTGGGTTTGAGTTTTTCTGGTACCAGTTTGCTCTTTTCCTGGTTATGACTTTCAGGGCTCGATCCCAGGAACCCCGAGATCATGACCTGAGCCGAAGGCAGACGCTTAACTGACTGAGCCATCCAGGTACCCCTATGTGTATAGATTTGATACAGGAGGAAGAGATCTGCAGGGGGTACTCGGTCTGCCATCTTGAAAGGGATACCCTTCAAAGTTCTCAGAATGCTTCTGCCAGCAGAAACATCAAAGCCCATCACTGCAGCGGAGGTGATGGGGGTAACAGCTAGACCACTTAGCTCAGTGTTTGCCCCACAGCAGGGGGGTTGGTGCGCAGGCAGAACTGTTCTCTTAGCTCTATATTATTGTCCTTAAAAGTAGTCCATCAGCCCGGTTTTAAATCCCGGCTTCACTTCTTAGCTATGTGGTCTTGATAGTATCGCTAAGATTCAGTCGGTTTTCTTCAGTGTGAAAGGACATCATCACATTGTTGGAAGGACTAAGTGAGACAGTATGTGGCACTCTGAGTCTGGAACATGGTCAAGGTTCAATAAATGTTAATTATGACTATCATGATTTTATCTTGAATGCTACTAATTAACCCGAAGGAAAAAAACAACTAGACACAGTGCCATCTTGGGGACCCAAGAGCAGGCACCGCAAACGGGTTTCCTAAGACGTTAACCAAGGATCCTGGAGGCCATTCTCTGTCTGCAGGGTCATGTGGCTCCGCTCTCTATGCATCTGTACCCCCCACTATTCTAGGCCCAGCAACTGACTGTCCCAGGGCCCCAATCTCAGATTCCTTAGAGAGAGATCCTGATGGGCCCAATTCGAGTCCGAGGTTCATGCTAGTTCATTAGCTGCGGCCCAGGGAGCGGGGTCATGTCATGTAGTCCATAAATAACCTCAGAAGCCCAGCCTTTCAACAAGGGGCAGCTGTTCTCAGAGTGTAGGCTTGTGGACCGAGCATTTACCCCCCAAGTTATCCTTTAAAATGGTCAATAAATCATGGCAGAACTGAAAACAGCAGTGAGGTCTGTGAGGATTCTCAGGTGAGGATAGATGGGGACAGTCGGAAGAGACCAGTCTCTTCTGGGCTGCTTGCCGCGCCTGTGCTGAACTGTAGGCAGAGCCTCTCCTTAGGAGCATCCGCACCAGGAAGGAGAGAAGCAGTTAACAAAATGCAGACTAACATGACAAATGAGCAGATCACACAGAGCATCCTGTTAGGAAAAGGACCGCTCGACGTGTTCCTGCAAGACTCTTGCTGAGCCTCAGGCCAGGCTCAGGACCATCCCTGGTCTTTATCTTTGGGTAACAATTCAATCAGGGCCTTTACCTGAGTTGACAAGCATGAAACGAATTCTGCTTGTAGTTTAGGAAGGCTTGGTGAGGTTTGGTTAGGCAGGTTCTCCCCCTCTCCCTCACACGTGCTGTGCAGCCCTGGGAGCCTGGGGCTTGCCTTCTCGATGCTCAGCTTCCCTTCCCAAATACAGATCTCAGCTTTTCCCTCTGAAGATCCCTAGGGCTCTCCTCATAAAGTCAGAAAATGCAGCGCCTCACTGTATACAGGGAGCTCCCAATTGTGTGAGCCCTTTACTTTTAATTACCTGCATTTTCTAAGCTGAACACGGGATCAAACAATGAAGGCCTTAAGAATATCCAAGATAGCAAAGATTCAGATTCTTAAACCCTAGGCAATTAAGATAACCAGTTTCTGATCCCCAAGGAGAGTTTTTAATGGGATAATTTTGTTCAGGATTGATTAGCATATGGGGTTAGCGTTCCCTGCACAATCCCAATCCCCATGGCAACTCGACAAGACGCCTAGACATAATTACCCCCATTTTACAGATGGAGAAACTGAGACTCAGAGAAGTAAAGTGGCTTGCCCAGTGGAGCCTTGATCAGAAGCAAGATCTGACTCCCAGCCTCACGGGCTGCCCATCGACCCTGCATCTCTTCCATTCAGGATTATGGTGGTTGTCTGGCTTCCTTCCATTCGTCCATCCTTTCAATAAAGCAACATACCTTTCTGTAAGAAATACACAATTTGGTTGAATTTCATGTGAAATTCTTCTTTTATTGTAGCCTCTTATCTAATTGTAAGACTAACTTTTGAGCGGGCTTCAAAAGTCTCAGCCATTGTCTTCCTTCTCACTCTTCTCTCCATTTTCTACATTAGTTGGGATTTTTGGTGATGAACAATTTTGTTGATTATGGAAGAAAAGAGTGGACATACTCCATACCACCCAACACTTGTATGTTTGAATAAATAAGGTGCAGTAGAAGACTCTCTCCATCACGCACCAAATACAGTTGAGGCTCCTGGAATGTGACTTGCTTGTCCCTCCGTGACACACACTGCCCAACTCTGTGGGGTTTCTCATGGGCATACTTTCGTTATGTTTCTCCCAAAGTTTAGGGTTCCTTTCCACCTTTGTTTGCCTGACTGACTGTAGGGGTGCTCATGCAGGAAACCTTCCCTGAGACCCCAAACAGTACATGGTTTACCATGTACTGCTTTACTAGCCCGGACCCCTCTGCAAATATGGTGCTCGTGTTTCTGTCTCCCCTGTGCATCTTTAGGCTCTTTGCTGGTAAGAGCCCTATGCTAATCATCTTCATATTCACTAGGACCTAATTCCAGTGTTCAAGAAATGTCGGTTACACCGAACTGGACCCCAGGCAAACAAACTTACAACAGCACGATGGGTAAACAGAATTTGGTAAGACTCTTTTCAGCCTTGTGAGATCTATCTTTGTCGAGCACATTCTTGTGGGAAGGTTTGTGATCATTTTTTAAAAGCCTTCTGTTCTTTCCATGAGAAATTTCAACTAGGTAACTTTAAGAAAGGCCATAAAATTGTGGCTTTTGATTTCTGATCTCTAGGAATGTCTTTTGGCATTAATATTGACATTAGAAAGAGCTCTGTTGGCAAGTAATTCTTATATCAGTATCCCAAAAGATTTTTCTATCTAGAAACATTTAGTAAGGGCCTGCTATGTGCTAGGCACTGTTTCAGGTGCAGTAGATAGAGCAGTGAATGGGAAAGATTAACCCTCTGCCCTCACAGAGTTTACATTCCAGTGGAGACAATCCATAAATGCAGAAACAAACAAGCATATAAATAGATGAAAAAATGACATTTTCCTATGGGGGTCGGGACCATGGTAGACAATAAAACATAGTGATGTGAGGCAGGGGGAAAGGGAATTTTGGATTGGTATATTCAAGACACAGTGGGAAGGCTTGCGTGGCTGGGACAGAAAGCAGCAAGAGAGGCCAGCCAGATCATGTAAGGCCTCATGGGCCATTTACAGAGTTTATTTGTGTGATGAGCTGAAGCGTGTAATGAGAAGCCAGGACCTCCCGGTGCCCCCCTTAAATATGTTGGGAAGCCAAAGTTTTTTCCCCTCTCAGGTGTAATGGAAAGCCACTGGAGGGTTTGGAGCAGGGAATAATGTCATCTGGTTAACCTTTTTAGAAGGTTCCTCTGCCTACCTTGTTGGGGGGTTGGGCAGGCTGTGGAGACAGCAAGGCCATCAGATGGCAACACAATGGGCGAGAGAGAATGATGGCCTGGACTTGGGTGGTCATGAATGAGGTCGAAGGAGCCAGAAGATTGGGGATCTGTTTGGAAGCAGGGCTGGAAGGATTTGCTGATGGACAAGCAGCAAAGGGTGAGGGAAAGAAAGCTGTGATGGAAGAAGGGGCAGTCAGAGCCCCAACACCATGGTTCTTGTTGGCTCCTGGAGGCCTCCCAGGAAGAACTTGCTTTCCATGCCTGAGACCATGTGTGCCCCTAGCAGGAGCACAGGAGAAAGAAAAGCAGTCAGAATGTTCAGTATGCTTCATTTCTCTCCTCTGAAAAATGAACTCTGCTCAGTGACCTAATAGGCATAAATTCTGGTTCTAAAAAAACCACTCATTTGGCTGCGAGCTACTGAGTGCCTGATATGGTAAGGTATTGTGTCCTGTGCTGTGGAGAATACAAAAATGCATGGTTCCTCACCTCTAGGAACACTGAGTACATCTCAGGAAATAAGACATCCCCAACTAAACAAAACCCAAAAGAAAGGATTAGGGCAACGGGCATGTTGCACATGGAGGGCAGTTAGAGCTCCAAAGACGTTTGGTAGGTGGTTGAGGAGACCCCTGGATCAGGCAAGAGAGTTCTAAGGGGTGGATCTGGATGGCACAGTCACAGGTACAGAGGTGGTGAAAAGCACGCAGTGTTTGGGGCTTGGCTGATGTGCCCGAAAGAGAGAGCTCACACACAGCAATAAGAGAGGCTGTGTCTCAGGGTAGCTTCCTCCACTGCCTGGGCATTGTGGTTTGGGCGAAAGGGCCGACTGCATCCCCTCATGGCCCCTCTCTTCCCCTTTTCTGTTTTTGGTTTGCATTATTTCCCCCCCAGAGTGTTCTTTGAACTTTCTAGAAACTCCTCTTGGGGTCTTCTCATCTGTTCCTACTTTAACACAATGCTCCATCTCACAGGGTCCCGCTTTGGAGGTTGTAGTGTTTGGAGATTCGGCTTTCCCCTAGTGCTGTGTTGTTTTCAGCCCTGTGCTGTCCTCCCAGTCTCAGGGAAGGAAGGATGTAAGTGTAGCAGTGGGCTTCACAGAAAATCCTAACACTTCTGAGTCCTGAGTTAGGGCCAGAGATCTGCCAAACCTGGCTCTACAGAGAGAAGAGCAAAAGCTACCCTCTTTAATATCAAGTGCAAACAAATCATTTAGCTCCTCAGAGGGCCACCAAAAATAAGCTACTGGTCTGTGAAACCCTGGGATAATCCATCGGACTCAAGCTCTGTGTTTAGTTACTTAAAACATTCTTGCACACTCATATGCTGGCACACGTACATACAAACACACACATCTCTCTTCTTTGTGCCTTTTGCGAACTTCTGATGACTTCTCTCCTCTCCCGGAGGCTAGAATCCAAGGCTTATAAAAGAGACTTCTGGAAGGCTTTTCCTTCTGACTAGCCAGGGCACCATTTCTTTCCTTCTTTCCCCTGGAGAATCCTTGGCCATTGGCCCAGTGGTTGGGGCATGGGTCAGAAGAACCCTTGTATTCTGGGGGCTCATTCTTAAAGTCCGTGTGGAAATTTGCACTGTGATCTATAATCTGGCTCTGCCAGGCTTTGGGAGAACTCCATTTGAATCTTTGACCAATTTCGTGACTTCCAAATGGTCCTGGAAACGTGGGGACTTAGACTAGCAACAGACCTCCTTTCCTGTTGGCCTCTGCCATCCTTAGAGAGACACGGGGGAGGAAATGATGGCAGAGCTGCGGGGACACAGGTGAAGTTCACTGGATCATGTACCTTTTGTTAAATCCTGAAGTGGGAGAAACCAAAGAGCAGATATTATCTTTATTCAATGATAATAGAAGTGATCAGGGATTCCTCCGACTTCTCCTGGGGTTGGATACACTCAAGTGAGAAAAATTTTGCTCTTTGTCTTAGTCGGTAGGAAGCTCAGTACGCGACTACAAT
Organism: Neomonachus schauinslandi; assembly: GCF_002201575.2. Classification (NCBI taxonomy): domain Eukaryota; kingdom Metazoa; phylum Chordata; class Mammalia; order Carnivora; family Phocidae; genus Neomonachus; species Neomonachus schauinslandi. The sequence continues at coordinate 97,443,940 of NC_058407.1, read as the reverse complement.
GCTGATGTTTCCTCATTGCTGGGGATGAAGCCCCGTTGCTTCTGCAATTTCTGAATGGTTGCAACCATTTCTTACAATTCCTTGTGTCATCACTCAGACAAGAGTAGATTTGACTCCTTTAATCTCAACATAATGGTAATTGGTAGTATCTATTGAAGTGGGAATCGTGCTCAGTGCCTTATGTGTGACCTCACAAAACCTCACAAGTACTTGATGAAATAGCTATTTTATTATCCCCATTCCATTTTGCAGACAAGGCAGCTGAGGCTTGGACAGATTTTTCTCCATTGCTCCTAAGATCATCTGAGAAACTACATATTTTACTTGTTTTTCTGAAGTACTATCTTTTTCTCCCTATTTTTTAAAAAATTTATTTGTTTGAGGCAGAGAGAGAGAGAATAAGCACAAGCAGTTGGGGCAGAGGGAGAAGCAGACTCCCTTCTGAGTGCAGAGTCCGACATGGGGCTTGATCCCAGGACGCTGGGATCATGACCTGAGCTGAAGGCAGACGCTTAACCGACTGAGCCACCTAGGCGCCCCTCTTTTTCTCCCTTGTATACAAGTAAATTCCATGGGGACAGCACATTTTTGTATCCTGGCTTCACTGCTCTATCTCCAGGACCTGGAGTAAAACAAGGCACATAGTAGTTGCTCAGTAAATATTTGTAGAATGACCACATAACTCGCCCGAGGTTAAATGGCTAAGAAGTGGTGGCACCAAGCTTGGAATCACTCTTCTGATTCCAGAGTCTGTGCTCCTAACCACTACTTCACACTGCCTTCTTGTTTATTTATAATTTCCCTTCTCTTCTGCCCACCTCTCTAGGGCCTTTCACCATTGTTGCCATAGCTGCGTAAACTGCACAGCTGTCATTTACTGGATGCAGTAAGCGACAATACCCGGCCACTCAGTACCCTCAGTCCACCTGACCTCCTGAGCAGGATCCTTCCTTGAGTCCCTATTCAATCGGCAGCTATCATTAATATATCTATAGTTCTTTCATCTAATTGGAAACACAAAACAGTTGTCTCCTTAATTCAGAAGTTTTGGTTTTTCCTAAATTAAGATCAGGGCCAAAGAAATACCATAGAGCTGATCGAGGCTGCTTTGAGTGCCCTCTTCTTGCATCTGGTCGGTGGAAAGTAGATGAGACAGACAGCTAAAAATGACAGCTAAAGCTTTGGGACCCTCCCAGAAGTAGTTACAACATACAACACTGTTTTCTGATTATGAAATAGGTACCCGTTCTAATGCATGTTCACTACAGAGAATTAGGAAGATGTTAGGATAAAAAAAGAGGAAGACAATTTCCAGTACGTATCCCTTGCAGTTCTTTCTCTCTGTGTATGTGTATGTGTGTGCACATGTGTGTGCACGTTTATGTGGCTCTGTGTATGTGTTTCCTTTTCTTAGTAAGGGAGCTCATCATACTTGATATACAGTTTTTAAATGGCATTTCCCACCTCTATGTATCGTATGTATCTCTCCATATCTTCAAGTATTCTTGTGTAAGATGATTTTCACTGTGTATTAGTCCATCGTACACTGTACTTGAACCATTTCATTGCTGTTGTGTATTTTCATTTTGGCCACTGTTTTTATACTACAGTTAACCATCCTTTTATATAGATTTTTTTTTTTAATATTTTATTTATTTATTTGACAGAGAGAGACACAGCGAGAGGAGGAACACAAGCAGGGGGAGTGGGAGAGGGAGAAGCAGGCTTCCCGCGGAGCAAGGAGCCCGATGCGGGGCTCGATCCCAGGACCCCGGGACCATGACCTGAGCCGAAGGCAGACGCTTAATGACTGAGCCACCCAGGCGCCCCTATATAGATTTTTATACACGTATCTGGTGGTTTTCTTAAAATAGATGTCTAGAAGTTACCTTTCTGGGCTTAAAGATGTTAACATTTTTTTTTAAAGGTGGTGATTTTCAAAAGGTGCATCAGCTCCGAGTGGGGAGTCTGAGCTGATGGTTATCATAGGGCAGTGGAAGGGTATCCCGACATCTCTGCCCCTGCCCCCAGGAGAAGCCGTAGTGAAGACCACTATGGGTCATGAGAAAGCCTGTCCCCTCCCCTTCGCTCCATTAGCTTGCTCTTTTGGGCATAGGTGAATTCTTGATCTAATTTTTGGATGGTTCTCCTCTTGTCTTCTCTCCCCACCCCACCCACTACCTTTCCGGTAAGGGCACATCTCTTATCGCGCAGTGGAAAAGAACTGGGAGGAGGGAGCCAGGCCGGCTCCATCTCTTACTAGCTGGGTGACTTTACCCATCTGCCAGTCATCCTCGTTTTCCTCTTCTGTAAAATGGGGCTAATAATCGAACTACCTCATCAGATGGGGTGAGGACGAAATGATCGAATCCATGTGAAATGCTTGAAACAGTGCCTGGCCCACAGGAAGCACTTAATAAGTGGCAGTTTATTAAATAAATGGTAAGATGGATAAATCGGTAACAGACTGTCATTCTTAATGTCTGTGTCCATATTGTTTCGACTTGTAAAGTCTGTCGCAAGTGTGTTAGCACTGCTGTGTGTGTGTGACTTGCCAGCGACTCTTTCTCCAGTCCCTAACACCTTTTCAGTTTCTCTCTTTCCTTCTCTCTCCCCTCCCCTTAGACACTGGCTATTTTACAGAGCATGGGCTTCCCCCCAGCTTCCTGATCCACCCACACGTGCATGCTACCCCTTCCCATCCCTCTTGGACTCTCCCTCCTTATCAGTTTATTTGTTCCATCGAGGAGCAATCAAAGCCTGGCCAGCAGCTTTTCCAGCTGCCCGTGTCTGTGTGCTGCACTGTAGGACCACTCTCCCTATTCCTTAGAAACCTCTTAGATCTGTGTTGAGCCGGCTTTGTTCTCCCGGCAGGTGTGTGGGTAGTTGGAGGATTTTCTCATCCCGTTCACCTAGCCTTGTGCCCCTTCCAATTCCCCACTAGTTCGGGGTCTTTTCCCCAGCCGACCACAGATCAGGGACATCTGTCCTGAAGCTCTCGTCTGCCCAGCAACACCAGGGGGTGGCGTGGTGACCAGGATTTCCTGGAATGGCTGCTTTTAGGGGAGGAGGGAGGTTGGGGACGTCAGCTGAAGTTTCTTAGACGTGTCCTAGGAGCTCTGTCAATCCACGATATACATAATGCAACTTGTACTCTGTGGCGGGTTGATAAAAACTCAACCTAAATTGTCTGTGTGGATAATTGAGTGAGGCCCTAGGGTAGGGCAGGCTGCTGAGGAAGATTACCCGGGAAGTACTGTTTGAGTTTCCTGGGTGGCTTAAAACAATGAGAATGTATTGCCTCGCTATTCAGGAGGCTAGAGGTCCAAAATCAAGGTGTTGGTGGGGCCATGCTCCATCTAGGGGTGTCAGGGAAGGAGCTTACCATGCTTTTCCCTCAGCTTCTGGTAGCTTGATGTGTCCCTTGATGCTTGATGTGGCTTGTAGATGCATCACTCCAATCCTGAATCTTTACATGGCGTTCTCCCTGTGTGTTTTCCCATTGTCTTCCCACTGGGCATGTCTGGCTGTGTCCAAATTTCCCAATTTTATAGGGACACCAGTTGTATTAGGATCCACTCCAAAGACCCCATCGTAACTTGATTACCTCCGTAAAGACCCTATTTCCAAATAAAGTCATATTCTATGGTGCCGGGGATTTAGGACTTCCCATATCTTTCCAGGGGACACAATTCAACCTATAAGAGGAAGGAAAGATGTTAAGGTTTCACACTTCTCCACACATTGACACTGTGCGGGGCGGGTCATGTACAAATACAGCCAGTTCTTTTCAGAATTAGGATGAAGAGGGACAAGACCTTGGAGTAGAGCCTCTGTCTGTCTCAGCGAGAGTTGATAGCCAAGGAGGAAGGTGTCTTGCCTTCCTTGTCTCAATCCAATCATTTTTTATTCTCAACATGACTCCCCCCTTCCTCTTGCAACAATTTGGGAGTTTCTAGGAGATGTGGAGGGAAGGCGCAGCAGGAGTCCAGCTGGTAGGGAACAGCAGGAGCGGGTAGAGGTCTCGGAAAGCAGAGGGTGGAGGGGTGTGCAAGGGGTGGAGAGATCAGGAAAGTACAGTGAGTGAGGCACCAGATTGGCAAGAAGGTTGCTTGGCAGCCATGAGTTCTTATCCCAGCCCTGTTGCTAGGCTGTGCACCTTTGGCCTAAGTATTCAAGTTCTCTGAACCTTGGGTTTCTCCATGGGTGAGATTGGGGGTTGGACGGCTGCTCCCTAGGGTCCCTTCCTGGCTGGAACAGAATTCTCAATTAGAGCCTAATGTGTAGAGCAAATGGGAGCTCTCGGCCCCCTGCAGAGAGTCCAGCCCCTTTCCCTGTGGAAACATCTTCCCAACAGGGCTGTCCTGCCCACAGGGTCACCCAGTGTGCATCTGGCGCCTGGCCTGCTCTTTTGTAAACTGCTCCCACTTCTCTCCCCCACCAGCTGCTGTCTCGTTCCACATGTAAGCTGGCTACTCCTTTTCATGATTCCCATTAGTCTTTGACTCTACACATCTGTCTTCGATCGTTGTCAGCTCTGGGAGGCTATGCCAAGCTTCTTGCACACAACCTGGGACTGCCTGGGTTCTGTCCCGTGCTTTCGCCTGGAGCTGAGAGGAAGATGCCTGCATGCCGGGGTGGGGCAGAAGTGCCTGGGCCTGGCTCCAGCTCCGACTGCACAGGGGCTGCCTGAATAGTTAAATGAATCTCAGGGCCATGACAGCCCGTTCACCTCTCCTCAGTACACACACACACACACACACACACACACACACACACACACACACACA